>NW_026610667.1:0-196587 GCF_029499605.1 Hyla sarda
TGTATATATTTCCCTCCTTGTATACTGGTATTCTTGTGTGGTGGTATATATTTCCTCCTTATATACTGGTATTATTGTGTGGTGGTATATATTTCCTCCTTGTATACTGGTATTATTGTGTGATGTATATATTTCCTCCTTGTATACTTGTATTATTGTGTGATGGTATATATTTCCTCCTTGTATACTGGTATTCTTGTGTGGTGTATATATTTCCTCCTTGTATACTGGTATTCTTGTGTGATGTATATATTTCCTCCTTGTATACTGGTATTATTGTGTGGTGGTATATATTTCCTCCTTGTATACTGGTATTCATTGTGTGGTGGTATATATTTCCTCCTTGTATACTGGTATTATTGTGTGATGTATATATTTCCTCCTTGTATACTGGTATTCTTGTGTGATGGTATATATTTCCTCCTTGTATACTGGTATTCTTGTGTGGTGGTATATATTTCCTCCTTGTATACTGGTATTCTTGTGTGGTGGTATATATTTCCTCCTTGTATACTGGTATTCTTGTGTGGTGGTATATATTTCCTCCTTGTATACTGGTATTCTTGTGTGATGTATATATTTCCTCCTTGTATACTGGTATTCTTGTGTGGTGGTATATATTTCCTCCTTGTATACTCGTATTATTGTGTGGTGGTATATATTTCCTCCTTGTATACTCGTATTATTGTGTGGTGGTATATATTTCCTCCTTGTATACTGGTATTATTGTGTGATGTATATATTTCCTCCTTGTATACTGGTATTCTTGTGTGGTGGTATATATTCCTCCTTATATACTGGTATTATTATGTGGTGGTATATATTTCCTCCTTGTATACTGGTATTCTTGTGTGGTGGTATATATTTCCTCCTTGTATACTGGTATTCTTGTGTGGTGGTATATATTTCCTCCTTGTATACTGGTATTCTTGTGTGGTGGTATATATTTCCTCCTTGTATACTGGTATTATTGTGTGGTGGTATATATTTCCTCCTTGTATACTGGTATTCTTGTGTGGTGGTATATATTTCCTCCTTGTATACTGGTATTCTTGTGTGATGTATATATTTCCTCCTTGTATACTGGTATTATTGTGTGGTGGTATATATTTCCTCCTTGTATACTGGTATTCTTGTGTGATGTATATATTTCCTCCTTGTATACTGGTATTCTTGTGTGGTGGTATATATTTCCTCCTTGTATACTGGTATTCTTGTGTGGTGGTATATATTTCCTCCTTGTATACTGGTATTCTTGTGTGGTGGTATATATTTCCTCCTTGTATACTGGTATTATTGTGTGATGTATATATTTCCTCCTTGTATACTGGTATTATTGTGTGGTGGTATATATTTCCTCCTTGTATACTGGTATTATTGTGTGATGTATATATTTCCTCCTTGTATACTGGTATTCTTGTGTGGTGGTATATTCTTCCTCCTTGTATACTGGTATTCTTGTGTGATGTATATCTTTCCTCCTTGTATACTGGTATTCTTGTGTGGTGGTATATATTTCCTCCTTGTATACTGGTATTCTTGTGTGGTGGTATATATTTCCTCCTTGTATACTGGTATTCTTGTGTGATGTATATATTTCCTCCTTGTATACTGGTATTCTTGTGTGGTGGTATATATTTCCTCCTTGTATACTGGTATTCTTGTGTGGTGGTATATATTTCCTCCTTGTATACTGGTATTATTGTGTGATGTATATATTTCCTCCTTGTATACTGGTATTCTTGTGTGGTTGTATATATTTCCTCCTTGTATACTGGTATTATTGTGTGATGTATATATTTCCTCCTTATATACTGGTATTATTGTGTGATTTATATATTTCCTCCTTGTATACTGGTATTATTGTGTGGTGGTATATATTTCCTCCTTGTATACTGGTATTCTTGTGTGGTGGTATATATTTCCTCCTAGTATACTGGTATTCTTGTGTGGTGGTATATATTTCCTCCTTGTATACTGGTATTATTGTGTGGTGGTATATATTTCCTCCTTGTATACTGGTATTCTTGTGTGGTGGTATATATTTCCTCCTTGTATACTGGTATTCTTGTGTGATGTATATATTTCTCCTTGTATACTGGTATTATTGTGTGGTGGTATATATTTCCTCCTTGTATACTGGTATTATTGTGTGGTGGTATATATTTCCTCCTTGTATACTGGTATTATTGTGTGATGTATATATTTCCTCCTTGTATACTGGTATTCTTGTGTGATGGTATATATTTCCTCCTTGTATACTGGTATTCTTGTGTGGTGGTATATATTTCCTCCTTGTATACTGGTATTCTTGTGTGGTGGTATATATTTCCTCCTTGTATACTGGTATTCTTGTGTGGTGGTATATATTTCCTCCTTGTATACTGGTATTCTTGTGTGATGTATATATTTCCTCCTTGTATACTGGTATTCTTGTGTGGTGGTATATATTTCCTCCTTGTATACTCGTATTATTGTGTGGTGGTATATATTTCCTCCTTGTATACTGGTATTATTGTGTGGTGGTATATATTTCCTCCTTGTATACTGGTATTCTTGTGTGGTGGTATATATTTCCTCCTTGTATACTGGTATTATTGTGTGATGTATATATTTCCTCCTTGTATACTGGTATTCTTGTGTGGTGGTATATATTTCCTCCTTATATACTGGTATTATTATGTGGTGGTATATATTTCCTCCTTGTATACTGGTATTCTTGTGTGGTGGTATATATTTCCTCCTTGTATACTGGTATTCTTGTGTGGTGGTATATATTTCCTCCTTGTATACTGGTATTCTTGTGTGGTGGTATATATTTCCTCCTTGTATACTGGTATTATTGTGTGGTGGTATATATTTCCTCCTTGTATACTGGTATTCTTGTGTGGTGGTATATATTTCCTCCTTGTATACTGGTATTCTTGTGTGATGTATATATTTCCTCCTTGTATACTGGTATTATTGTGTGGTGGTATATATTTCCTCCTTGTATACTGGTATTCTTGTGTGATGTATATATTTCCTCCTTGTATACTGGTATTCTTGTGTGGTGGTATATATTTCCTCCTTGTATACTGGTATTCTTGTGTGGTGGTATATATTTCCTCCTTGTATACTGGTATTCTTGTGTGGTGGTATATATTTCCTCCTTGTATACTGGTATTATTGTGTGATGTATATATTTCCTCCTTGTATACTGGTATTATTGTGTGGTGGTATATATTTCCTCCTTGTATACTGGTATTATTGTGTGATGTATATATTTCCTCCTTGTATACTGGTATTCTTATGTGGTGGTATATATTTCCTCCTTGTATACTGGTATTCTTGTGTGATGTATATATTTCCTCCTTGTATACTGGTATTCTTGTGTGGTGGTATATATTTCCTCCTTGTATACTGGTATTATTGTGTGGTGGTATATATTTCCTCCTTGTATACTGGTATTCTTGTGTGGTGGTATATATTTACTCCTTGTATACTGGTATTATTGTGTGATGTATATATTTCCTCCTTGTATACTGGTATTCTTGTGTGGTGGTATATATTTCCTCCTTATATACTGGTATTATTATGTGGTGGTATATATTTCCTCCTTGTATACTGGTATTATTGTGTGATGTATATATTTCCTCCTTGTATACTGGTATTATTGTGTGATGGTATATATTTCCTCCTTGTATACTGGTATTCTTGTGTGGTGGTATATATTTCCTCCTTGTATACTGGTATTCTTGTGTGATGTATATATTTCCTCCTTGTATACTGGTATTATTGTGTGGTGGTATATATTTCCTCCTTGTATACTGGTATTATTGTGTGGTGGTATATATTTCCTCCTTGTATACTGGTATTATTGTGTGATGTATATATTTCCTCCTTGTATACTGGTATTCTTGTGTGATGGTATATATTTCCTCCTTGTATACTGGTATTCTTGTGTGGTGGTATATATTTCCTCCTTGTATACTGGTATTCTTGTGTGGTGGTATATATTTCCTCCTTGTATACTGGTATTCTTGTGTGGTGGTATATATTTCTTCCTTGTATACTGGTATTCTTGTGTGATGTATATATTTCCTCCTTGTATACTGGTATTCTTGTGTGGTGGTATATATTTCCTCCTTGTATACTCGTATTATTGTGTGGTGGTATATATTTCCTCCTTGTATACTCGTATTATTGTGTGGTGGTATATATTTCCTCCTTGTATACTGGTATTATTGTGTGATGTATATATTTCCTCCTTGTATACTGGTATTCTTGTGTGGTGGTATATATTTCCTCCTTATATACTGGTATTATTATGTGGTGGTATATATTTCCTCCTTGTATACTGGTATTCTTGTGTGGTGGTATATATTTCCTCCTTGTATACTGGTATTCTTGTGTGGTGGTATATATTTCCTCCTTGTATACTGGTATTCTTGTGTGGTGGTATATATTTCCTCCTTGTATACTGGTATTATTGTGTGGTGGTATATATTTCCTCCTTGTATACTGGTATTCTTGTGTGGTGGTATATATTTCCTCCTTGTATACTGGTATTCTTGTGTGATGTATATATTTCCTCCTTGTATACTGGTATTATTGTGTGGTGGTATATATTTCCTCCTTGTATACTGGTATTCTTGTGTGATGTATATATTTCCTCCTTGTATACTGGTATTCTTGTGTGGTGGTATATATTTCCTCCTTGTATACTGGTATTCTTGTGTGGTGGTATATATTTCCTCCTTGTATACTGGTATTCTTGTGTGGTGGTATATATTTCCTCCTTGTATACTGGTATTATTGTGTGATGTATATATTTCCTCCTTGTATACTGGTATTATTGTGTGGTGGTATATATTTCCTCCTTGTATACTGGTATTATTGTGTGATGTATATATTTCCTCCTTGTATACTGGTATTCTTGTGTGGTGGTATATTCTTCCTCCTTGTATACTGGTATTCTTGTGTGATGTATATCTTTCCTCCTTGTATACTGGTATTCTTGTGTGGTGGTATATATTTCCTCCTTGTATACTGGTATTCTTGTGTGGTGGTATATATTTCCTCCTTGTATACTGGTATTCTTGTGTGATGTATATATTTCCTCCTTGTATACTGGTATTCTTGTGTGGTGGTATATATTTCCTCCTTGTATACTGGTATTCTTGTGTGGTGGTATATATTTCCTCCTTGTATACTGGTATTATTGTGTGATGTATATATTTCCTCCTTGTATACTGGTATTCTTGTGTGGTTGTATATATTTCCTCCTTGTATACTGGTATTATTGTGTGATGTATATATTTCCTCCTTATATACTGGTATTATTGTGTGATTTATATATTTCCTCCTTGTATACTGGTATTATTGTGTGGTGGTATATATTTCCTCCTTGTATACTGGTATTCTTGTGTGGTGGTATATATTTCCTCCTAGTATACTGGTATTCTTGTGTGGTGGTATATATTTCCTCCTTGTATACTGGTATTATTGTGTGGTGGTATATATTTCCTCCTTGTATACTGGTATTCTTGTGTGGTGGTATATATTTCCTCCTTGTATACTGGTATTCTTGTGTGATGTATATATTTCCTCCTTGTATACTGGTATTCTTGTGTGGTGGTATATATTTCCTCCTTGTATACTGGTATTATTGTGTGATGTATATATTTCCTCCTTGTATACTGGTATTCTTGTGTGGTGGTATATATTTCCTCCTTATATACTGGTATTATTATGTGGTGGTATATATTTCCTCCTTGTATACTGGTATTATTGTGTGATGTATATATTTCCTCCTTGTATACTGGTATTATTGTGTGATGGTATATATTTCCTCCTTGTATACTGGTATTCTTGTGTGGTGGTATATATTTCCTCCTTGTATACTGGTATTCTTGTGTGATGTATATATTTCCTCCTTGTATACTGGTATTATTGTGTGGTGGTATATATTTCCTCCTTGTATACTGGTATTATTGTGTGGTGGTATATATTTCCTCCTTGTATACTGGTATTATTGTGTGATGTATATATTTCCTCCTTGTATACTGGTATTCTTGTGTGATGGTATATATTTCCTCCTTGTATACTGGTATTCTTGTGTGGTGGTATATATTTCCTCCTTGTATACTGGTATTCTTGTGTGGTGGTATATATTTCCTCCTTGTATACTGGTATTCTTGTGTGGTGGTATATATTTCCTCCTTGTATACTGGTATTCTTGTGTGATGTATATATTTCCTCCTTGTATACTGGTATTCTTGTGTGGTGATATATATTTCCTCCTTGTATACTCGTATTATTGTGTGGTGGTATATATTTCCTCCTTGTATACTGGTATTATTGTGTGGTGGTATATATTTCCTCCTTGTATACTGGTATTATTGTGTGATGTATATATTTCCTCCTTGTATACTGGTATTCTTGTGTGGTGGTATATATTTCCTCCTTATATACTGGTATTATTATGTGGTGGTATATATTTCCTCCTTGTATACTGGTATTCTTGTGTGGTGGTATATATTTCCTCCTTGTATACTGGTATTCTTGTGTGGTGGTATATATTTCCTCCTTGTATACTGGTATTCTTGTGTGGTGGTATATATTTCCTCCTTGTATACTGGTATTATTGTGTGGTGGTATATATTTCCTCCTTGTATACTGGTATTCTTGTGTGGTGGTATATATTTCCTCCTTGTATACTGGTATTCTTGTGTGATGTATATATTTCCTCCTTGTATACTGGTATTATTGTGTGGTGGTATATATTTCCTCCTTGTATACTGGTATTCTTGTGTGATGTATATATTTCCTCCTTGTATACTGGTATTCTTGTGTGGTGGTATATATTTCCTCCTTGTATACTGGTATTCTTGTGTGGTGGTATATATTTCCTCCTTGTATACTGGTATTCTTGTGTGGTGGTATATATTTCCTCCTTGTATACTGGTATTATTGTGTGATGTATATATTTCCTCCTTGTATACTGGTATTATTGTGTGGTGGTATATATTTCCTCCTTGTATACTGGTATTATTGTGTGATGTATATATTTCCTCCTTTTATACTGGTATTCTTGTGTGGTGGTATATATTTCCTCCTTGTATACTGGTATTCTTGTGTGATGTATATATTTCCTCCTTGTATACTGGTATTCTTGTGTGGTGGTATATATTTCCTCCTTGTATACTGGTATTATTGTGTTGTGGTATATATTTGCTCCTTGTATACTGGTATTCTTGTGTGGTGGTATATATTTCCTCCTTGTATACTGGTATTATTGTGTGATGTATATATTTCCTCCTTATATACTGGTATTATTATGTGGTGGTATATATTTCCTCCTTGTATACTGGTATTATTGTGTGATGTATATATTTCCTCCTTGTATACTGGTATTATTGTGTGATGGTATATATTTCCTCCTTGTATACTGGTATTCTTGTGTGGTGGTATATATTTCCTCCTTGTATACTGGTATTCTTGTGTGGTGGTATATATTTCCTCCTTGTATACTGGTATTCTTGTGTGGTGGTATATATTTCCTCCTTGTATACTGGTATTCTTGTGTGATGTATATATTTCCTCCTTGTATACTGGTATTCTTGTGTGGTGGTATATATTTCCTCCTTGTATACTCGTATTATTGTGTGGTGGTATATATTTCCTCCTTGTATACTGGTATTATTGTGTGGTGGTATATATTTCCTCCTTGTATACGGGTATTCTTGTGTGGTGGTATATATTTCCTCCTTGTATACTGGTATTATTGTGTGATGTATATATTTCCTCCTTGTATACTGGTATTCTTGTGTGGTTGTATATATTTCCTCCTTGTATACTGGTATTATTGTGTGATGTATATATTTCCTCCTTATATGCTGGTATTATTATGTGGTGGTATATATTTCCTCCTTGTATACTGGTATTCTTGTGTGGTGGTATATATTTCCTCCTTGTATACTGGTATTCTTGTGTGGTGGTATATATTTCCTCCTTGTATACTGGTATTCTTGTGTGGTGGTATATATTTCCTCCTTGTATACTGGTATTATTGTGTGGTGGTATATATTTCCTCCTTGTATACTGGTATTCTTGTGTGGTGGTATATATTTCCTCCTTGTATACTGGTATTCTTGTGTGATGTATATATTTCCTCCTTGTATACTGGTATTATTGTGTGGTGGTATATATTTCCTCCTTGTATACTGGTATTATTGTGTGGTGGTATATATTTCCTCCTTGTATACTGGTATTATTGTGTGATGTATATATTTCCTCCTTGTATACTGGTATTCTTGTGTGATGGTATATATTTCCTCCTTGTATACTGGTATTCTTGTGTGGTGGTATATATTTCCTCCTTGTATACTGGTATTCTTGTGTGGTGGTATATATTTCCTCCTTGTATACTGGTATTCTTGTGTGGTGGTATATATTTCCTCCTTGTATACTGGTATTCTTGTGTGATGTATATATTTCCTCCTTGTATACTGGTATTCTTGTGTGGTGGTATATATTTCCTCCTTGTATACTCGTATTATTGTGTGGTGGTATATATTTCCTCCTTGTATACTGGTATTATTGTGTGGTGGTATATATTTCCTCCTTGTATACTGGTATTCTTGTGTGGTGGTATATATTTCCTCCTTGTATACTGGTATTATTGTGTGATGTATATATTTCCTCCTTGTATACTGGTATTCTTGTGTGGTGGTATATATTTCCTCCTTATATACTGGTATTATTATGTGGTGGTATATATTTCCTCCTTGTATACTGGTATTCTTGTGTGGTGGTATATATTTCCTCCTTGTATACTGGTATTCTTGTGTGGTGGTATATATTTCCTCCTTGTATACTGGTATTCTTGTGTGGTGGTATATATTTCCTCCTTGTATACTGGTATTATTGTGTGGTGGTATATATTTCCTCCTTGTATACTGGTATTCTTGTGTGGTGGTATATATTTCCTCCTTGTATACTGGTATTCTTGTGTGATGTATATATTTCCTCCTTGTATACTGGTATTATTGTGTGGTGGTATATATTTCCTCCTTGTATACTGGTATTCTTGTGTGATGTATATATTTCCTCCTTGTATACTGGTATTCTTGTGTGATGTATATATTTCCTCCTTGTATACTGGTATTCTTGTGTGGTGGTATATATTTCCTCCTTGTATACTGGTATTCTTGTGTAATGGTATATATTTCCTCCTTGTATACTGGTATTATTGTGTGATGTATATATTTCCTCCTTGTATACTGGTATTATTGTGTGGTGGTATATATTTCCTCCTTGTATACTGGTATTATTGTGTGATGTATATATTTCCTCCTTGTATACTGGTATTCTTGTGTGGTGGTATATATTTCCTCCTTGTATACTGGTATTCTTGTGTGATGTATATATTTCCTCCTTGTATACTGGTATTCTTGTGTGGTGGTATATATTTCCTCCTTGTATACTGGTATTATTGTGTGGTGGTATATATTTCCTCCTTGTATACTGGTATTCTTGTGTGGTGGTATATATTTCCTCCTTGTATACTGGTATTATTGTGTGATGTATATATTTCCTCCTTGTATACTGGTATTCTTGTGTGGTGGTATATATTTCCTCCTTATATACTGGTATTATTATGTGGTGGTATATATTTCCTCCTTGTATACTGGTATTATTGTGTGATGTATATATTTCCTCCTTGTATACTGGTATTATTGTGTGATGGTATATATTTCCTCCTTGTATACTGGTATTCTTGTGTGGTGGTATATATTTCCTCCTTGTATACTGGTATTCTTGTGTGATGTATATATTTCCTCCTTGTATACTGGTATTATTGTGTGGTGGTATATATTTCCTCCTTGTATACTGGTATTATTGTGTGGTGGTATATATTTCCTCCTTGTATACTGGTATTCTTGTGTGATGTATATATTTCCTCCTTGTATACTGGTATTCTTGTGTGATGGTATATATTTCCTCCTTGTATACTGGTATTCTTGTGTGGTGGTATATATTTCCTCCTTGTATACTGGTATTCTTGTGTGGTGGTATATATTTCCTCCTTGTATACTGGTATTCTTGTGTGGTGGTATATATTTCTTCCTTGTATACTGGTATTCTTGTGTGATGTATATATTTCCTCCTTGTATACTGGTATTCTTGTGTGGTGGTATATATTTCCTCCTTGTATACTCGTATTATTGTGTGGTGGTATATATTTCCTCCTTGTATACTCGTATTATTGTGTGGTGGTATATATTTCCTCCTTGTATACTGGTATTATTGTGTGATGTATATATTTCCTCCTTGTATACTGGTATTCTTGTGTGGTGGTATATATTTCCTCCTTATATACTGGTATTATTATGTGGTGGTATATATTTCCTCCTTGTATACTGGTATTCTTGTGTGGTGGTATATATTTCCTCCTTGTATACTGGTATTCTTGTGTGGTGGTATATATTTCCTCCTTGTATACTGGTATTCTTGTGTGGTGGTATATATTTCCTCCTTGTATACTGGTATTATTGTGTGGTGGTATATATTTCCTCCTTGTATACTGGTATTCTTGTGTGGTGGTATATATTTCCTCCTTGTATACTGGTATTCTTGTGTGATGTATATATTTCCTCCTTGTATACTGGTATTATTGTGTGGTGGTATATATTTCCTCCTTGTATACTGGTATTCTTGTGTGATGTATATATTTCCTCCTTGTATACTGGTATTCTTGTGTGGTGGTATATATTTCCTCCTTGTATACTGGTATTCTTGTGTGGTGGTATATATTTCCTCCTTATATACTGGTATTCTTGTGTGGTGGTATATATTTCCTCCTTGTATACTGGTATTATTGTGTGATGTATATATTTCCTCCTTGTATACTGGTATTATTGTGTGGTGGTATATATTTCCTCCTTGTATACTGGTATTATTGTGTGATGTATATATTTCCTCCTTGTATACTGGTATTCTTGTGTGGTGGTATATTCTTCCTCCTTGTATACTGGTATTCTTGTGTGATGTATATCTTTCCTCCTTGTATACTGGTATTCTTGTGTGGTGGTATATATTTCCTCCTTGTATACTGGTATTCTTGTGTGGTGGTATATATTTCCTCCTTGTATACTGGTATTCTTGTGTGATGTATATATTTCCTCCTTGTATACTGGTATTCTTGTGTGGTGGTATATATTTCCTCCTTGTATACTGGTATTCTTGTGTGGTGGTATATATTTCCTCCTTGTATACTGGTATTATTGTGTGATGTATATATTTCCTCCTTGTATACTGGTATTATTGTGTGATTTATGTTACGCCGAGCGCTCCGGGTCCCCGCTCCTCCCCGGAGCGCTCGCTTCTCTCTCCCCGCGGCAGCGCTCCGGTCACGTCCTCTGACCCGGGGCGCTGCGATTCCGCTGCCAGCCGGGATGCGATTCGCGATGCGGGTAGCGCCCGCTCGCGATGCGCACCCCGGCTCCCCTACCTGACTCGCTCTCCGTCTGTTCTGTCCCGGCGCGCGCGGCCCCGCTCCCTAGGGCTCGCGCGCGCCGGGTCTCTGCGATTTAAAGGGCCACTGCGCCGCTGATTGGCGCAGTGGTTCCAATTAGTGTGTTCACCTGTGCACTTCCCTATATCACCTCACTTCCCCTGCACTCCCTTGCCGGATCTTGTTGCCTTAGTGCCAGTGAAAGCGTTCCTTGTGTGTTCCTTGCCTGTGTTTCCAGACCTTCTGCCGTTGCCCCTGACTACGATCCTTGCTGCCTGCCCCGACCTTCTGCTACGTCCGACCTTGCTTCTGTCTACTCCCTTGTACCGCGCCTATCTTCAGCTGCCAGAGAGGTGAGCCGTTGCTAGTGGATACGACCTGGTCACTACCGCCGCAGCAAGACCATCCCGCTTTGCGGCGGGCTCTGGTGAAAACCAGTAGTGGCTTAGAACCGGTCCACTAGCACGGTCCACGCCAATCCCTCTCTGGCACAGAGGATCCACTACCTGCCAGCCGGCATCGTGACAGTAGATCCGGCCATGGATCCCGCTGAAGTTCCTCTGCCAGTTGTCGCTGACCTCACCACGGTGGTCGCCCAGCAGTCACAACAGATAGCGCAACAAGGCCAACAGCTGTCTCAACTGACCGTTATGCTACAACAGTTTCTACCACAGCTTCAGCAGTCATCTCCTCCGCCAGCTCCTGCACCTCCTCCGCAGCGAGTGGCCGCTCCAGGGATACGCTTATCCTTGCCGGATAAATTTGATGGGGACTCTAAGTTTTGCCGTGGCTTTCTTTCCCAATGTTCCCTGCATCTGGAGATGATGTCGGACCTGTTTCCCACTGAAAGGTCTAAGGTGGCTTTCGTAGTCAGCCTTCTGTCCGGAAAAGCCCTGTCATGGGCCACACCGCTCTGGGACCGCAATGACCCCGTCACTGCCTCTGTACACTCCTTCTTCTCGGAAATCCGAAGTGTCTTTGAGGAACCTGCCCGAGCCTCTTCTGCTGAGACTGCCCTGTTGAACCTGGTCCAGGGTAATTCTTCCGTTGGCGAGTATGCCGTACAATTCCGTACTCTTGCTTCAGAATTGTCCTGGAATAATGAGGCCCTCTGCGCGACCTTCAAAAAAGGCCTATCCAGCAACATTAAAGATGTTCTGGCCGCACGAGAAATTCCTGCTAATCTACATGAACTTATTCACCTAGCCACTCGCATTGACATGCGTTTTTCCGAAAGGCGTCAGGAACTCCGCCAAGATATGGACTCTGTTCGCACGAGGCGTTTCTTCTCCTCGGCTCCTCTCTCCTCTGGTCCCCTGCAATCTGTTCCTGTGCCTCCCGCCGTGGAGGCTATGCAGGTCGACCGGTCTCGCCTGACACCTCAAGAGAGGACACGACGCCGTATGGAGAACCTCTGCCTGTACTGTGCTAGTACCGAACACTTCCTGAGAGATTGTCCTATCCGTCCTCCCCGCCTGGAAAGACGTACGCTGACTCCGCACAAAGGTGAGACAGTCCTTGATGTCTATTCTGCTTCTCCACGTCTTACTGTGCCTGTGCGGATGTCTGCCTCTGCCTTCTCCTTCTCTACAGTGGCCTTCTTGGACTCTGGATCTGCAGGAAATTTTATTTTGGCCTCTCTCGTCAACAAGTTCAACATCCCGGTGACCAGTCTCGCCAGACCCCTCTACATCAATTGTGTAAATAATGAAAGATTGGACTGTACCATACGTTTCCGCACGGAGCCCCTTCTTATGAGCATCGGATCTCATCATGAGAGGATTGAACTTTTGGTCCTCCCCAATTGCACCTCGGAAATTCTCCTTGGACTTCCCTGGCTTCAACTTCATTCCCCTACCCTGGATTGGTCCACTGGGGAGATCAAGTGTTGGGGGTCCTCTTGTTCCAAGAACTGTCTAAAACCGGTTCCCAGTAACCCTTGCCGTAACTCTGTGGTTCCTCCAGTAACCGGTCTCCCTAAGGCCTATATGGACTTCGCGGATGTTTTCTGCAAAAAACAAGCTGAGACTCTACCTCCTCACAGGCCTTATGATTGCCCTATCGACCTCCTCCCGGGCACTACTCCACCCCGGGGCAGAATTTATCCTCTCTCTGCCCCAGAGACTCTTGCCATGTCCGAATACGTCCAGGAGAATCTAAAAAAGGGCTTTATCCGTAAATCCTCCTCTCCTGCCGGAGCCGGATTTTTCTTTGTGTCCAAAAAAGATGGCTCCCTACGTCCGTGCATTGACTACCGCGGTCTTAATAAAATCACGGTTAAGAACCGCTACCCCTTACCCCTCATCTCTGAACTCTTTGATCGCCTCCAAGGTGCCCACATCTTCACTAAATTGGACTTAAGAGGCGCCTATAACCTCATCCGCATCAGAGAGGGGGACGAGTGGAAAACGGCATTTAACACCAGAGATGGACACTTTGAGTATCTGGTCATGCCCTTTGGACTGTGCAACGCCCCTGCCGTCTTCCAAGACTTTGTCAATGAAATTTTTCGTGATCTGTTATACTCCTGTGTTGTTGTATATCTGGACGATATCCTAATTTTTTCTACCAATCTAGAAGAACACCGCCAGCATGTCCGTATGGTTCTTCAGAGACTTCGTGACAACCAACTCTATGCCAAAATTGAGAAATGTCTGTTTGAATGCCAATCTCTTCCTTTTCTAGGATATTTGGTCTCTGGCCAGGGACTACAGATGGATCCAGACAAACTCTCTGCCGTCTTAGATTGGCCACGCCCCTCCGGACTCCGTGCTATCCAACGCTTTTTGGGGTTCGCCAATTATTACAGGCAATTTATTCCACATTTTTCTACCATTGTGGCTCCTATCGTGGCTTTAACCAAAAAAAATGCTGATCCCAAGTCCTGGCCTCCTCAAGCAGAAGACGCCTTTAAACGACTCAAGTCTGCCTTTTCTTCGGCTCCCGTCCTCTCCAGACCTGACCCTTCCAAACCCTTCCTATTGGAGGTTGATGCCTCCTCTGTGGGAGCTGGAGCTGTTCTTCTACAAAAAAATTCTTCCGGGCATGCTGTCACTTGTGGTTTTTTCTCTAGGACCTTCTCTCCAGCGGAGAGGAACTACTCCATCGGGGATCGAGAGCTTCTAGCCATTAAATTAGCACTTGAGGAATGGAGGCATCTGCTGGAGGGATCAAGTTCTCCTGTTATTATCTACACCGACCACAAGAACCTCTCCTACCTCCAGTCTGCCCAACGGTTGAATCCTCGCCAGGCCCGGTGGTCTCTGTTCTTTGCCCGATTTAATTTTGAGATTCACTTTCGTCCTGCCGATAAGAACATTAGGGCCGATGCTCTCTCTCGTTCCTCGGATGCCTCAGAAGTTGAACTCTCTCCGCAACACATCATTCCACCTGACTGCCTGATCTCCACTTCTCCTGCCTCCATCAGGCAGACTCCTCCAGGAAAGACCTTTGTTTCTCCTCGCCAACGCCTCGGAATCCTCAAATGGGGTCACTCCTCCCATCTCGCAGGTCATGCGGGTATCAAGAAATCTGTGCAACTCATCTCCCGCTTCTATTGGTGGCCGACTCTGGAGACGGATGTTGTGGACTTTGTGCGAGCCTGCACTATCTGTGCCCGGGATAAGACTCCTCGCCAGAAGCCCGCTGGTTTTCTTCATCCTCTGCCTGTCCCCGAACAGCCTTGGTCTCTGATTGGTATGGATTTTATTACTGATTTACCCCCTTCCCGTGGCAACACTGTTATTTGGGTGGTCGTTGATCGATTCTCCAAAATGGCACATTTCATCCCTCTTCCTGGTCTTCCTTCTGCGCCTCAGTTGGCTAAACAATTTTTTGTACACATTTTTCGTCTTCACGGGTTGCCTACGCAGATTGTCTCGGATAGAGGCGTCCAATTCGTGTCTAAATTCTGGAGGGCTCTCTGTAAACAACTCAAGATTAAATTAAATTTTTCTTCTGCATATCATCCCCAGTCCAATGGACAAGTAGAAAGGATTAACCAGATCTTGGGTGATTATTTGCGACATTTTGTTTCCTCCCGCCAGGATGACTGGGCAGATCTCCTCCCATGGGCCGAATTTTCGTATAACTTCAGGGTCTCTGAGTCTTCCTCCAAATCCCCATTTTTCGTGGTGTACGGCCGTCACCCTCTTCCCCCCCTCCCTACTCCCTTGCCCTCTGGTCTGCCCGCTGTGGATGAAATTTCTCGTGACCTTTCCATCATATGGAGAGAGACCCAAAAATCTCTCTTACAGGCTTCATCACGCATGAAGAAGTTCGCGGATAAGAAAAGAAGAGCTCCCCCCGTTTTTTCCCCTGGAGACAAGGTATGGCTCTCCGCTAAATATGTCCGCTTCCGTGTCCCTAGCTACAAGTTGGGACCACGCTATCTTGGTCCTTTCAAAATTTTGTGTCAAATTAATCCTGTCTCTTATAAACTTCTTCTTCCTCCCTCTCTTCGTATCCCTAATGCCTTTCACGTCTCTCTTCTCAAACCACTCATCCTCAACCGTTTTTCTCCCAAATCTGTTCCTCCCACTCCTGTTTCCGGCTCCTCGGACATCTTCTCGGTCAAAGAAATTTTAGCTGCCAAAAAGGTCAGAGGGAAAAATTTTTTTTTAGTGGACTGGGAGGGTTGTGGTCCTGAAGAGAGATCCTGGGAACCTGAGGACAACATCCTAGACAAAAGTCTGCTCCTCAGGTTCTCAGGCTCTAAGAAGAGGGGGAGACCCAAGGGGGGGGGTACTGTTACGCCGAGCGCTCCGGGTCCCCGCTCCTCCCCGGAGCGCTCGCTTCTCTCTCCCCGCGGCAGCGCTCCGGTCACGTCCTCTGACCCGGGGCGCTGCGATTCCGCTGCCAGCCGGGATGCGATTCGCGATGCGGGTAGCGCCCGCTCGCGATGCGCACCCCGGCTCCCCTACCTGACTCGCTCTCCGTCTGTTCTGTCCCGGCGCGCGCGGCCCCGCTCCCTAGGGCGCGCGCGCGCCGGGTCTCTGCGATTTAAAGGGCCACTGCGCCGCTGATTGGCGCAGTGGTTCCAATTAGTGTGTTCACCTGTGCACTTCCCTATATCACCTCACTTCCCCTGCACTCCCTTGCCGGATCTTGTTGCCTTAGTGCCAGTGAAAGCGTTCCTTGTGTGTTCCTTGCCTGTGTTTCCAGACCTTCTGCCGTTGCCCCTGACTACGATCCTTGCTGCCTGCCCCGACCTTCTGCTACGTCCGACCTTGCTTCTGTCTACTCCCTTGTACCGCGCCTATCTTCAGCTGCCAGAGAGGTGAGCCGTTGCTAGTGGATACGACCTGGTCACTACCGCCGCAGCAAGACCATCCCGCTTTGCGGCGGGCTCTGGTGAAAACCAGTAGTGGCTTAGAACCGGTCCACTAGCACGGTCCACGCCAATCCCTCTCTGGCACAGAGGATCCACTACCTGCCAGCCGGCATCGTGACAATTTATATATTTCCTCCTTGTATACTGGTATTATTGTGTGGTGGTATATATTTCCTCCTTGTATACTGGTATTCTTGTGTGGTGGTATATATTTCCTCCTTGTATACTGGTATTCTTGTGTGGTGGTATATATTTCCTCCTTGTATACTGGTATTATTGTGTGGTGGTATATATTTCCTCCTTGTATACTGGTATTCTTGTGTGGTGGTATATATTTCCTCCTTGTATACTGGTATTCTTGTCTGATGTATATATTTCCTCCTTGTATACTGGTATTCTTGTGTGGTGGTATATATTTCCTCCTTGTATACTGGTATTATTGTGTGATGTATATATTTCCTCCTTGTATACTGGTATTCTTGTGTGGTGGTATATATTTCCTCCTTATATACTGGTATTATTATGTGGTGGTATATATTTCCTCCTTGTATACTGGTATTCTTGTGTGATGTATATATTTCCTCCTTGTATACTGGTATTATTGTGTGATGGTATATATTTCCTCCTTGTATACTGGTATTCTTGTGTGGTGGTATATATTTCCTCCTTGTATACTGGTATTCTTGTGTGATGTATATATTTCCTCCTTGTATACTGGTATTATTGTGTGGTGGTATATATTTCCTCCTTGTATACTGGTATTATTGTGTGGTGGTATATATTTCCTCCTTGTATACTGGTATTATTGTGTGATGTATATATTTCCTCCTTGTATACTGGTATTCTTGTGTGATGGTATATATTTCCTCCTTGTATACTGGTATTCTTGTGTGGTGGTATATATTTCCTCCTTGTATACTGGTATTCTTGTGTGGTGGTATATATTTCCTCCTTGTATACTGGTATTCTTGTGTGGTGGTATATATTTCCTCCTTGTATACTGGTATTCTTGTGTGATGTATATATTTCCTCCTTGTATACTGGTATTCTTGTGTGGTGATATATATTTCCTCCTTGTATACTCGTATTATTGTGTGGTGGTATATATTTCCTCCTTGTATACTGGTATTATTGTGTGGTGGTATATATTTCCTCCTTGTATACTGGTATTATTGTGTGATGTATATATTTCCTCCTTGTATACTGGTATTCTTGTGTGGTGGTATATATTTCCTCCTTATATACTGGTATTATTATGTGGTGGTATATATTTCCTCCTTGTATACTGGTATTCTTGTGTGGTGGTATATATTTCCTCCTTGTATACTGGTATTCTTGTGTGGTGGTATATATTTCCTCCTTGTATACTGGTATTCTTGTGTGGTGGTATATATTTCCTCCTTGTATACTGGTATTATTGTGTGGTGGTATATATTTCCTCCTTGTATACTGGTATTCTTGTGTGGTGGTATATATTTCCTCCTTGTATACTGGTATTCTTGTGTGATGTATATATTTCCTCCTTGTATACTGGTATTATTGTGTGGTGGTATATATTTCCTCCTTGTATACTGGTATTCTTGTGTGATGTATATATTTCCTCCTTGTATACTGGTATTCTTGTGTGGTGGTATATATTTCCTCCTTGTATACTGGTATTCTTGTGTGGTGGTATATATTTCCTCCTTGTATACTGGTATTCTTGTGTGGTGGTATATATTTCCTCCTTGTATACTGGTATTATTGTGTGATGTATATATTTCCTCCTTGTATACTGGTATTATTGTGTGGTGGTATATATTTCCTCCTTGTATACTGGTATTATTGTGTGATGTATATATTTCCTCCTTGTATACTGGTATTCTTGTGTGGTGGTATATATTTCCTCCTTGTATACTGGTATTCTTGTGTGATGTATATATTTCCTCCTTGTATACTGGTATTCTTGTGTGGTGGTATATATTTCCTCCTTGTATACTGGTATTATTGTGTTGTGGTATATATTTGCTCCTTGTATACTGGTATTCTTGTGTGGTGGTATATATTTCCTCCTTGTATACTGGTATTATTGTGTGATGTATATATTTCCTCCTTGTATACTGGTATTCTTGTGTGGTGGTATATATTTCCTCCTTATATACTGGTATTATTATGTGGTGGTATATATTTCCTCCTTGTATACTGGTATTATTGTGTGATGTATATATTTCCTCCTTGTATACTGGTATTATTGTGTGATGTATATATTTCCTCCTTGTATACTGGTATTCTTGTGTGGTGGTATATATTTCCTCCTTGCATACTGGTATTATTGTGTGGTGGTATATATTTCCTCCTTGTATACTGGTATTATTGTGTGGTGGTATATATTTCCTCTTTGTATACTGGTATTCTTGTGTGGTGGTATATATTTCCTCCTTGTATACTGGTATTCTTGTGTGGTGGTATATATTTCCTCCTTGTATGCTGGTATTCTTGTGTGGTGGTATATATTTCCTCCTTGTATACTGGTATTATTGTGTGGTGGTATATATTTCCTCCTTGTATACTGGTATTATTGTGTGATGTATATATTTCCTCCTTGTATACTGGTATTCTTGTGTGATGGTATATATTTCCTCCTTGTATACTGGTATTATTGTGTGGTGGTATATATTTCCTCCTTGTATACTGGTATTCTTGTGTGGTGGTATATATTTCCTCCTTGTATACTGGTATTCTTGTGTGGTGGTATATATTTCCTCCTTGTATACTGGTATTCTTGTGTGGTGGTATATATTTCCTCCTTGTATACTGGTATTCTTGTGTGGTGGTATATATTTCCTCCTTTTATACTGGTATTCTTATGTGGTGGTATATATTTCCTCCTTGTATACTGGTATTCTTGTGTGGTGGTATATATTTCCTCCTTGTATACTTGTATTCTTGTGTGGTGGTATATATTTCCTCCTTGTATACTGGTATTCTTGTGTGGTGGTATATATTTCCTCCTTGTATACTGGTATTCTTGTGTGGTGGTATATATTTCCTCCTTGTATACTGGTATTCTTGTGTGGTGGTATATATTTCCTCCTTGTATACTGGTATTATTGTGTGGTGGTATATATTTCCTCCTTGTATACTGGTATTCTTGTGTGATGTATATATTTCCTCCTTGTATACTGGTATTCTTGTGTGGTGGTATATATTTCCTCCTTGTATACTGGTATTATTGTGTGATGTATATATTTCCTCCTTGTATACTGGTATTCTTGTGTGGTGGTATATATTTCCTCCTTGTATACTGGTATTCTTGTGTGGTGGTATATATTTCCTCCTTGTTTACTGGTATTATTGTGTGATGTATATATTTCCTCCTTGTATACTGGTATTATTGTGTGATGTATATATTTCCTCCTTGTATACTGGTATTCTTGTGTGGTGGTATATATTTCCTCCTTGTATACTGGTATTCTTGTGTGGTGGTATATATTTCCTCCTTGTATACTGGTATTCTTGTGTGGTGGTATATATTTCCTCCTTGTATACTGGTATTCTTGTGTGGTGGTATATATTTCCTCCTTGTATACTGGTATTCTTGTGTGGTGGTATATATTTCCTCCTTGTATACTGGTATTCTTGTGTGGTGGTATATATTTCCTCCTTGTATACTGGTATTCTTGGTCATGGAAAATGATCTTACCTATGTTAACTTGTTATATATTTTCTGGTCTTTTATTTTGTGTGTAGGTTGGGGCATTAGGAGGCATTTGGGTTGGATAGGGGCGTTGCAGAGATGTGGCCATGGGTGGAGCCTCACAGGGGGCCCTTGCTTTATTTGGTCCGAGGGCCCTGAGTGTTGTCAGTCGGACCCTGCCTGGGTGGTCACATGGGCTGGGTAACCTCCTGACCAGCGCGACTCATGTCACGGTATTGTAGGACTCTCCTCCCCCCTGTCAGAAAGAGGATGGTATGTGCTGCTTTCCTGCCTGGCCCATGCCCGTCAAAAATTTTTACTGTGTGACAGCGGCTGAGGTCCCACCGGCGGTCCTTGTTCTCTGCTTCTGAAGTCCCCCAAAAAGGTACCACCACCAGTCATGAACTGACTTGCAATTCAGGTACATAGAAAAGCTAGGTGACAATTTCTCACCTAGATTTTCCATGCTCCTGAATGGCAAGCCTGCCTATAAAAGCTCAGTTTTTATAGGCAGGCATGCCATTCAGGAGCATGGAAAACTAGGTGAGAAATTGTCACCTAGCTTTTCTGTGTACCTGAATGGCAATGGTGCTTATCATAGCTCAGCTATTATAGATAGATTTACCTATAACCTTTCTGTCATATCTGTCTATTCTTTGGTAAGCAGATATGCCATTCAGGAGCCCAGAAAAGCTAGGTGACAATTTCTCACCTAGCTTTTTCATTCTCCTGAATGGCATATCTGCTTATAATAGCTCAGCTATTTTAGACAGATTTGACTAAAGGCTATAGGTAAATCCTATAATAACTGAGCTATTATAAGCAGATATGCCATTCAGAAGCATGAAAAATCTAAGCGAGAAATTGTCACCCAGCTTTTCTGTGCTCCTTAGTGCCATTTCTGCTTATATTTTAAGCTAATATAGACAGATTTGCCTATAATTAATAGTAGGTTATCCTTATAGGCTATAAGCAGCAATGGCATTCAGGAGCACAGAAAAGCTAGGTGATAAGTTCTCACCTAGCTTTTTTATGCTCCTGAATGGCATATCTACTTATAATAGCACAGCTATTATAGACAGATTGGCCTAGAAGTTATAGACAGGTGTGCTTGACCCCTTCCTGCGAAAAAAAAAGTAATAATAAAATTTAATTAACCCTTTCCCTAATAAAAGTTGAATGACCTCCCTTTTCTAATTTTTCAAAGAAACATTTTTTTATCCCAAAAAAAAAAAAAAAAGTGATATCGCTGCTTTTCCTCTTCGTCCCCTACGGCAGCACAGAAGGGATATTCCGGTCTCCTGACCTCCCACTAGGACCGCCCATCTAGATTAACATAATTAATTATTTAATTGATTCCTACCCTTAGTCCTATATACAGACCCCGCATACAATCCACCATGTGTTTTTTTTTGGTCCTCCTTCCAAAATTGAAGTTCACCATTAGGTTGCCCATTTTGGATTCAGCCTTGCGGGGTTCTTGGCTGCAACTATTATGTGAGTATGTGCCAGTGCGGGGTCCTGGCTTCCCTGCTGTCCTTAAGCCGGTGCGGGGTCCTGGCATGCCGTTCGGACAGCAGGAGGTGCTGCTGGTGCGGGGTCCCAGCTTTATACCAACACCATCATCCCTCTACTATGGCTGGTGCGGGGTCCTGGCAGGGTGGTGTGGCTGGTATGACTACACGGCAAAGAAAACTATGGAACCAGTGCGGGGTCCTGGTAAGTAGTTTTCTATTATATCTTGATGCTGAATGTCCAGCTAGACGGCGCAGTGTAAGTATGAAAGTGTTTCTTACTTGTATGCTGTCTGTGCGCTCGTCTATGCGCACGCTTCCAGCGGTGCCTGCTGTTGCGAATCTAAGCGCGCTTGTCTGCCTCTGCCCGTGTCCTGTCTTGTGCGCAAGCGCCGCTGTGCCGTATCTTCGGGCGCATCGGCGCGCGCTCGGCTGTATGTGTCTCGTGGGTGCGCGCTGCCAGCTGTTAGCATCTTTGTACAGCTGCAGCGGCGCGCATTGCTGACGTCAGCCAGTCCCGGCACAGTAGGGGGTCGGCAGGGGAATGCTTATTAGCCCGGGAGTCTGGCGTTGTTCAGCCACATTGCTGGGCAGCCGGGCTCTTGGACTAATAAGGTACTGTACTTTCTTCCTGCGGGTCCCTGTAGTCAGTAACACTTACACTACACTACATTGAGTTCTCCTTCCTCTGTTTCAGATGTCTTCTGATTCTGCAAGGAAGAAGAGATCCAAGTCTAAACATAGATGCTGTATAAATTGCAGTGAACCTTTACCTGACTCATACCCATTTGATGATTGTGATTTTTGTTCCAAAAATGAAAAGTCAGAAATTCCAATTTCTAATAAAACCAAACGCTGTATCAGCTGTTTACATTATCTGCAAGAGGAATGGCCATCTAACATATGTGAGGCATGTTCACCCCCTGATAAATCAGGTTTTGAGGATGAGGCTAGAAACTTCTTTAGCTGGATGCGTAAGCGTATGTCAGATTCTGGGCCCGCTACGCACAAGAAGTATATATATAAAAAAGAAAAAGCTTCCTCATCATCTGATTCGGAATCAAACCATACTATGAAGAGAAATAAAAAAGGGGTCAAAAAATTGTCGTCATCATCCTCCGAGAGCACTTCTGAACCGGCGCACAAAAAGAGAAGGAGGCAGTCTAGGAAACAATTATCTTCCGACTCGGATAGTTCTCCTGGTCCATCTCATAAAAAGAAAAAGAGACATTCAAAGAGACAGTCTTCTTCTTCTGACTCCTCTGACTCATCCTCTGAGTCGGATGAAGTTGCAGAAGACTATTACTTGTTTAATGCAAATGCTGCAGAAAAGCTGATTAAGAAAGTTAAGAAAAGCATGGAGTCAGCTAAGAATGATCGACCTGCGCAAGATAAGGAAAGTCTATTTTACTTTCCTAAGAGAAAGTCTACTGTCTTGCCAGGTCATCACATTTTGCAGAGTATTATGCAAAAAGAGTGGAAGAAGCCGGATAAGCGCCTGGATATGGGATCAAGATTCAAAAAGGTGTACAGGCTAGACCCGTCTGTATCAGAAGAGTGGGAGCAGCCGGGAAGAGTAGATTCAGCGGTAGCCCGAGTATCAAAGAATGCCTTCTACCCTGCAGATGACGCGGTACTATTAAAGGATGCTATGGACAAAAAGGCAGACACCATGCTGAAAAGAGTGCATGGGAATATGTCAGCTTTAAACAAAGCAGCCTTATCTACGGTACCTGTGTCAAGAGCTATGAGGCTTTGGCTAACCCATTTTTCGCAGGATCTGCAGACAGGCAGCTCTAGACGACGCCTTAAAGAACAACTTTCTTCTCTAAAAGCCGCTGCCGAATTCATGTGTGATTTTTCCCTGGACGTTCTTAAGATCGCTTCTAAGTCCATGGCGGTGGCTAATTCTGCCCGTAGGGCAGTTTGGCTAAGGCCATGGTCAGGAGACACTTCTACAAAATCTAATTTTTGTGCGTTTCCCTTTGAACCTGGCAGGTTGGTGGGAAAACATCTGGATAGAGTTTTGAAGGAAAATAAAAAGGATAGGGTGTTGTATTTACCACGGTCCTTTCGCAAGCCCTTTAAGACGAATCGCCCCCAGAAAGCAAAGAACAGCTTTAGGAAGCGTACTTATCCAGAGAGACCGAACAGATTTCAGCCAAGATACCAGAACAAAGGGAAAAAGAATACCAATCCACTCCCAAACCAGAAAACAGAGTTCTGACGCCAGGATTCGGGAACCGGTAGGTGCAAGACTCTTAAAGTTTGCGCATGTATGGGAGAAAATAACCTCAGATGTGTGGGTAATGCAAATCATTCGCGAGGGTTATACTCTCGAATTTCAGCATCTCCCCAGGGACAGATTTCTACTAAATTCAGGACAAGACCAGCGAGTGCTTTCTCTCCTAACAGAATTCCTGGAAAAAGAGGCTCTCGAACCGGTTCCAAAAGAAGAAGAATTCAAAGGAGTTTACTCTCGTGTTTTTCCTGTGCCCAAGCCAAATGGAAAATGGCGATTAATTATCGATCTCAGGTATCTGAACAAGCACTTACGGAAAATAAAGTTCAGGATGGACACCATCAGATCGGTATACGGGTTGGTGCAACAAGGAGAAGTGATGGCATCACTAGATTTAAAGGATGCCTATCTACACATCCCCATTGCATCACAAGACAGAAAATTCCTCAGGCTTGCTATTGCCTCAAAAGAAGGGTTTCGTCATTTCCAATTTTGGGCTCTGCCATTCGGCCTTTCCCCTGCACCCCGAATTTTCACAAAAGTGGTAGTGGTCCTAGTAGCAGCCCTACGTCTGCAGACCATCAGGATCGTGCCATACCTGGACGACTGGTTAGTTGTTGCCACAACACCAGAAATATTAAGAATTCACATCCAGACTTGTATCCAGTTACTACAAAATGTGGGGTTCATTGTGAACTACCAAAAATCGGAGTTAACACCCTCAAGTCAAATTCAGTTTTTAGGACTCACGGTGGATCTCGAGAGAATGAAGATTTTCTTGCCCTCAACAAAAATTGTTCAGATAAGAGAAGCAATTCAGCAGGTATACAGAAATCCATCAATATCAGTGAGGAGAGCAATGAGCGTATTGGGACTTTTGACGGCAACAATAGAAGCTGTGCCGTGGGCAAGAGCCCATTTCAGGGAGCTTCAACTGGAGATTCTCTCCCACAATCCTCAATTCAAGTCTCTGGATTCTATAATAACAATTTCCCTGAAGGTTCGTCACAGTTTACTTTGGTGGACCAAGAAGGCGAATCTGAATTCAGGCAAGAAATTCATCAACAACGAGCATGTACTAATTACTACGGATGCATCTGCTTCAGGTTGGGGTGCCCATTCAGGGAATACCTGGATTCAAGGAGTTTGGAATCCATCAGTGATGAAGAGATCCTCAAATTTCAAAGAGCTAAAGGCCATTCAGATGGCCCTCCTCCACTACGAATGCTCTGTCTCCAGAAGGTCTGTGCTCTTGCAGACAGACAACATCGCCGCAGCCTACTACATAAACAAGCAGGGCGGAACCCGATGTCGGTCTCTTCAACAGTTATGTGCACAGATTATGACCTGGGCAGAAGATGTAGTGATAGATCTCCATGCTGTACACATAAAGGGCTGCCTGAATATCCAAGCGGATCTTCTAAGTCGAGAGACTCTACATTCGGGGGAGTGGTCATTAAATCCAAGATATTTCCAGATGTTGACAGACAGGTGGGGGATTCCAGAAATAGATTTAATGGCAACCCGGAGGAATCGCAAGTTGGAAAAGTTCGGTTCATTAATCAAGTACGATCAACCGGACGTGTTAGACGCTTTTTCTATACCTTGGAAGAACAGATTTGTCTACCTGTACCCTCCACTTCCGGTGTTGCCAAAGGTCTTGAGCAAAATCCTTTTGGAGTCTCCCAAGGTCATTCTAATAGCACCATTTTGGCCGCGTCGAGCCTGGCTACCAACAATTTTGCAGCTGTCCGAAGGGAGATATTGGAAGTTGCCACCAGTCCCGGACCTTCTTCTACAGAAAACATTCTGTCACCCTCATCCGGAACGATTACATCTAACGGCCTGGTTACTGAAAGGGAAAGGCTAAAACTTTTAGGCCTATCGGATAATGTAGTAAAGACTCTACTGGCCTCTAGAAAGTCTTCTACTAACTTTATTTATTCTAGACTGTGGAAAAAATTTCAAGCATGGCTTACAGCATCTAATCTGCAACTATCTTTGTCTGCAGTCCTCCAATTTCTTCAGTCAGGATATGATAAAGGACTTAAAGCAAATACCTTGAGAGTACACTTAACAGCAATAAATGCTATGACAGAGGGAAAGTTTAATAATCAGCCTCTTATTGGAAGATTTTTCAAGGCTTTAAGAAATCTCAACCCGTCTGTTCGTCCGCCGGTAGCCTCCTGGGATTTGTGTCTGGTGCTAAATGCACTTACATTACCACCATTTGAACCAATTGAAGAAATAGAATTTAAGTGGTTATCTATGAAAGTTCTGTTTCTCGTGGCAGTAACCTCTGCCAAAAGACTGGGAGAAATGCAAGCACTTTCATCCCGGGAACCATACTTAAAAATTTTACCGGATGGTGTCAGACTGAGAACAATGCCCTCATTTGTTCCGAAAGTACCCTCTACGGCTAATGTGAATAGGGAATCTTTTTTACCGATTTTTTACCCCAATCCGGATTCAGAAGAAGAGTTGCGATATCACACATTGGATGTAAAGCGGGGTTTATTGTGTTACCTTCATCGTGTGCAAGATTTTCGTAGAGATGAAAATCTATTTATTATAACAACCAGAGCTAAGAAAGGTCTAAAAGCATCTAAAGACACGTTGGCACGATGGATCCGTACTACCATCATAGAAGCCTACACTATCCAAGGGAAGGATCCTCCTCATCCTCTTAGAGCGCACTCCACTCGCTCAACCTCAACATCTTGGGCTGAAAGAGAGCAGGTGTCCTTGACAGAGATTTGTAATGCTGCGTCCTGGTCGACTACATCTACCTTCGCAAGACATTATCGGCTGGATCTCCAGTCCAAGAGCCCAGCCTTCAGCACCGGGGTCTTGTCCGCTGTGCATAAATAATGCCCCCCCTTTTTTGTTCTATGTTAAATCCCTTCTGTGCTGCCGTAGGGGACGAAGAGGAAAGTTGGTATTTATACTTACCGTAATTATACTTTCCTCGAGTCCCCGAAGGCAGCACATATACCCACCCAATAAAGTTTGTTTTTGCATCAGTCAGTCTATTTTATTACACATGGTGGATTGTATGCGGGGTCTGTATATAGGACTAAGGGTAGGAATCAATTAAATAATTAATTATGTTAATCTAGATGGGCGGTCCTAGTGGGAGGTCAGGAGACCGGAATATCCCTTCTGTGCTGCCTTCGGGGACTCGAGGAAAGTATAATTACGGTAAGTATAAATACCAACTATAATGTTGAGTAATCTGCATGGTCAATGGCCCAATTTGGGTATCATTGTAATCGTATGGACCTACAAAATAAAGCTAATGGGAGAGACTTATCAAAACCTGTGTAGAGTAGTGGTGCAGGTGCCCATAGCAACCAATCAGATCGCTTCTTTCATTTTTTAAAAAGCCTCTGAAAAATGCGATCTGATTGGTTGCTATGGGCAACTGCACCACTCTTCCTCACAGGTTTTGATAAATCTCCCCCAATGTGGGACTGTTTGCAAAAAGTGCACTGTGTAGAAAGACCCCAAAATTGCATTTTTATTCAAGTTTGTCCCACAAATATTTGTTTGTTTGTCATTGCAAAGTATAATTGGTGACGCAAAAAAACAAGCCCTTATATGAGTCTGTAGGTAGAAAAGTAAGAGTTATGTCTAGAGATGAGCGAATCGGAGCTGGCGACCCAGAATTCATTACTAATTTCAGAAAATATACGATTCGCAACGAATGTGAATATCGCTGCGATTCTATCGCACAAATCGCTTCATTAAACTCTATTTACTGCGGTGCAGGGCCCAGGGCATCTAAAATGGCCGATCCACATGTCAGTATATGGGGCAAGGAATGCTGGGAAGGCGGGAAGGGAGGTAGACATGATGACCCTGAATCACATGCAGGATGTAGCCAGTCACCCCTGTGATGTCACAGCCCTATATAATCGGCAGCCATCTTGCGGACAGTCACTTCATTATATTACACTGCAGAAGGATCATAGGACGTAGAGCCTGTGTGTGTTACAGCAGAGAAAAGCGCAGTCCTCCTAACATCCTCCTAGTAACATCAGATAAAAGAAGCCATCTGATTGGTTGCTGTGGGCAACTCAGCAACCAGCATATTCATCTATCCTGGTAATTTAATGTGCATAACGTGACGGATGCGCTTTATTTGTGTTGCTTTTTCATTTTATATATTTCGATAAAAAGGCCCATCAAAATCTTCAGCACCAGGCCCATGATCCTCTTAATCCGGCCCTGCCCACATGACAGGTCCCCCCCTCTCCAGCCCCCCCCCCCCCCCACACAGGGGGGTGATACAGGGGCCAGCACATCGGCATAGCCATTGACTGTCCTGGCATGCTGGGAGTTTTGCTACAGCTGGAGACACCCTATTTGGGAAGCACTGCCGTAGGGTAATTTGGTGTTGGATGCAAATCCCTAATTTAGGCCTCAAATGCACATGGTGCTCTTTCACTTTGGAGCCCTCTCATATTTCAAGGCAACAGTTTTGGGTTACAAATTTTTTTTCTCTTCTTTTACCCCAAGAAAAGGTAAATTTTGGGTCTACACCAGCATGTTAGTGTAAACAGAGTGTACCATATACATTTGAGGCCTAAATTGGTGATTTGCACAGGGGTGGCTGGTAGTTACAGCAGTTCTGACATAAACATAAAAAACACCCATATGTGACCCCCATTTAGAAAACTACACCCCTCACGTAAAGTAACAAGGGGTATAGTGAGCCTTAACATCCCACAGGTGTTTGACAAATTTTAGTTAAAGTTGGAGGTGAAAATTAAAAAATGTATATTTTTTTTTTCCCTAAAATGCTATTGTTACCCCAATTTTATCATTTTCACAAGGGGAAATAGGAGGAAAAGCCCCACAAAATTTGTAACCCCAAATCTTCTGAGTCAGAAAATACCCCACATGTGGATGTAAAGTGCTCTGCGGGGGAACTACAGGGCTCAGAAGAGAAGGAGCACCATTGGGCTTTTGGAGAGAGAATCTGGCTGAAATTGAAGGCCATGTGCGTTTAGGCCTCCATGGTGCCAGAACAGTGAACCCCCCCCCCCCCCACATGTGACCCCATTTTGGAAACTACACCCCTAATAAGAAGTGCAGTGAGCATTTACATCTCACAGGTGTCTGATAGATTTTTTTGAGCAGTGGTCTGTCAAAATGAAAAGTGAAAATTTTTCATTTGCACAGCCCACTGTTCCAAAGATCTGTCAAATGCCAGTGGGGTTTAACCCCTTAAGGCACCAGCCCATTTTCACCTTAACCCCTTAAGGACACATGACGTACTGGAACGTCATGTGTCCGCTCCCAATCTATAATGCGGGGCCACGTGGAATTTTTCACCAAGAAATGATGCAAGCCTCGACAAAAATTTACCACTAACATGAAGTAGAATATGTCACGAAAAAACAATCTCAGAATCAGAATGAAAAGTAAAAGCATTCCAGAGTTATTAATACTTAAAGTGACAGTGGTCAGATGTGCAAAAAATGGCTGGGTCCTTAACCCCTTAAGGACCGGGGTTCTTTCCGTTTTTGCATTTTTGTTTTTTGCTCCTGGCCTTTAAAAAATCATAACTCTTTAAATTTTGCACCTAAAAATCCATATGATGGCTTATTTTTTGCGCCACCAATTCTACTTTGTAATGACGTCAGTCATTTCGCCCATAAATCTACGGTGAAACCGAAAAAAAAATCATTGTGAGACAAAATTGAAAAAAATCTGCCGTTTTGTAACTTTTGGGGGCTTCCATTTCTACGTAGTACATTTTTCGGTAAAAATGACACCTGATATTTATTCTGTAGGTCCATACGATTAAAATGATCCCCTACTTATATAGGGTTGATTTTGTCGTACTTCTGGAAAAAATCATAACTTCATGCAGGAAAATTAACACGTTTAAAATTGTCATTTCTGACCCCTATAACTTTTTTATTTTTCCGTGTATGGGGCGGTAGAAGGGCTCATTTGTTGCGCCGTGATCTGAAGTTTTTAACGGTACCATTTTTGCATTGATCGGACTTATTGATCATGATATAAAAAGTGACCAAAAATGCACTATTTTGGACTTTGGAATTTTTTTGCGCGCACGCCATTGACCGTGTGGTTTAATTAACGATATATTTTTATAATTCGGACATTTCCGCACGCGGCGATACCACATATGTTTATTTTTATTTACACTGTGTTTTTTTTTTTTTTTATGGGAAAAGGGGGGTGATTCAAAGGGAAGGGGTTAAATGATATTTATTCACTTTTTTTTCCCACTTTTGTTTTGCAGTGTTATAGGTCCCATAGGGAACTATAACACTTCACACACTGATCTCTTATACTGATCATTGTTATCCCATAGGGACCTATAACACTGCACACACTGATCTCTTATACTGATCATTGTTATCCCATAGGGACCTATAACACTGCACACACTGATCTCTTATACTGATCATTGTTATCCCATAGGGACCTATAACACTGCACACACTGATCTCTTATACTGATCATTGTTATCCCATAGGGACCTATAACACTGCACACACTGATCTTTCACATTGATCACTGGTTTCTTATGAGAAATCGATGATTCTGCGGCTTGACTGCTCATGCCTGGATCTCAGGCACTGAGCAGTCCTTCAGCGATCGGACAGCGAGGAGGCCGGTAGGGACCCTCCTGCTGTCCTGTAAGCTGTTCGGGATGCAGCGATTTCGCCGCGGCTATCCCGAACAGCCCACTGAGCTAACCGGCATGGTTTCAGTTTCACTTTAGACGTGGCGTTCAACTTTGAACGCCGCGTCTAAAGGGTTAATAGCGAGTGGCACATCGATCAATGCCGCGCGCTATTAGCCACGGGTCCCGGCCGTTGTTAAAGGCCCCGCGTTATCATTGGCATCACAATATACCACAACACTGTTGCATAAAATATGCTCTACTGTAATGCCGATGTCTGTATATATCAATTTCATCCAAACAGAGGAGACGCGCTTCCACTATCAACTTCATTGTAATTTAGGACGTTTTCTCCCAGACACCCAGAAGAGGGGTATCCCATACATGAGAGGACCGCGATCCTGCTGTACCTCTATCTTTGAAATGCCGCCATAACACAGAGAGCGGCGCTTTGAATTTTTTTAATTGCTCCGCTCCCCGAACGGAAGGCCAGGCTAATAGTAGTAACACCTCATTTCATCTGCAACCTAAATACTATTCGTGTTAAATGTAATTTGTTTTAAATTTATGTTTGCTTTGGATTTGAGATACCCTCAGCACCGTGCAAACTGTATTGCACAGATGCATATATGTATTTTATTCTGTACCCGGTAATTGCTGTTAAATTTCGCTGGCTTTTTTTGCATAAATCAGTGGCCTCCCACATCTGCCACATCATTGGATCTGACGAAGAGGGGGTCCCACCCCTCGAAACGCGTTATCTGTGATCTACCCTAATAAAATCCCGTTATTATCTCTTAAACTAAAAAAAATCAATGTGCGACAAAATTAATGAAAAAACACTATTTAGTAAGTTTTGGGGGCTTCCGTTTTTACGCAGTAAATTTTTCGGCAAAAATGATACCTTATCTTTATTCTGTACGTCCATACGGTTAAAATGATACCCTACTTGCGTAGGTTTGATTTTGTATCACTTCAGAAGAAAATCATGAATACATGCAGGAAAATTTATACGTTTAAAATTGTCATATTCTGACCCCTATAACTTTTTTATTTTTCTGTGTTCAGGGCGCTATGAGGGCTCATTTTTTGCGCCGTGATCTGAAGTTTTTGTCGGTACCATTTTTGTTCTGATCAGACTTTTTGATCACTTTTTATTCCCCTTTTTGTGGTGTAAAAAGTGATAAAAAATGCGCTATTTTGGACTTTGGAATTTTTTTGCGCGTACACCATTGAACATGCGGTTTAAAAAGCGGTATGTTTTTATAATTCGGACATTTCCGCACACGGCGAAACCACATATGTTTATTTTTGTTTTTATTTACACTGTTTTTTTTATTCTTGGAAATGCCGGGTGATTCAAACTTTTATTAGGGGAAGGGATCATTGAAAGGGTTAATGATTTTTTTTACACTTTTCTTATGCAATATTATAGCTCCTATAGGGGGGGCTATAACATTGCATTAACTCATCTTTTACACTGATTGGTCCATCTCCATAGGAATGGATCAATCAGTGTTTTCGGCGATTGAATGCTCATGCCTGGATCTCAGGCTTGAAGCATTCAATCGGCGATCGGACTGCAGGAAGGAAGGTAAGAAGACCTCCTCCTGTAGTACAGCTGTTCGGGATGCCGAGATTATACCGCGGCGATCCCGAACAGCTCCCTGAGCTAACCGGCAACTTTCACTTTCGTTTTTAGCCGCGTGGCTCAGCTTTGAGCGCGCGGCTAAAGGGTTAATAGCTATTAGAGGCGGGTCCCGGCTTCATTATGATGCCGGGCCCGCCGCGATATGATGCGGGGTCACCGGGTGACCCAGCGTTATATCGCAGGACTGGGACCCAGGACGTACCCATACGTCCTGGGTCCTTAAGAGGTTAAGGACCAAGCCCATTTTGGCCTTAAGGACCAGAGTGTTTTTTGCACATCTGACCACTGTCACTTTAAACATTAATAACTCTGGAATGCTTTTAGTTATCATTCTGATTCCGAGATTGTTTTTTCGTGACATATTCTACTTTAACATAGTAGTAAATTTTTGTGGTAACTTGCATCCTTTCTTGGTGAAAAATCAGTAAATTTGATGAAAAATTTGAAAATTTAGCATTTTACTAACTAATATTACGAATAAATTTTTTTTTGATTCACATATACAATATGTCTACTTTATGTCTGCTGCTACGCCGTGCGCTCTGGCTCTCTGCTCCTCCCCGGAGCGCTCGCGGCGTTCTCCTCTCTGCAGCGCCCCCGTCAGACCCGTTGACCGGGAGCGCTCCACTGTCACTGCCGGCGGGGATTCGATCCGCGTAGCGGGACGCGCCCGCTCGCGGGTCGCATCCCAATCTACTCACCTGTCCCGTTCCCGCTGTCACGTCCTGGTGCGCGCGGCTCCGCTCTCTAGGGTGCCCGTGCGCCGGCTCTCTAAGATTTAAAGGGCCAGTGCACCGCTAATTGGTGCCTGGTCCAATCAGTGTTAATTAACTCCTACCTGCTCCTTGCTACCGCACAGAACCCCTGCTTATGAGTATTGGACTGCATCACGAGAAAATTTTATTTCTTGTCCTACCCAACTGCACCTCTGAAATCCTCCTCGGTCTGCCATGGCTCCAACGTCATTCTCCCACCCTTGACTGGACCACCGGGAAGATCAAGAGTTGGGGTTCATCTTGTCTCAAACAATGCCTCACCTCTGCTCCCACTTGTCTAACTCCTGAGGTTCCACCCTTACCGGTCCCTCCCAAGGCTTACCAGGACTTTTCTGATATTTTCTGCAAAAAGCAAGCAGAGATCTTACCTCCTCATAGCCTACTTCCTGGTACCACTCTGCCCCGTGGCAAGCTTCACCCTCTGCCCCCCCTCCCCATTCCCACTTCTTCTGAAGTTCCTGCCGTAGATGAAGTAACCCAGGACTTCTCCGTTATCTGGAAGGAGGCTCAAGAGTCGCTCCCACTGGCCTCGTCTCGTATGAAGGGACAAGCGGTACTGTTACTGGGACCCGGAGCACTCGCGGCGTTCTCCTCTCTTCAGCGCCCCGGTCAGACCCGCTGACCGGGAGTGCTGCACTGTCACTGCCGGCGGGGATGCGATCCGCGTAGCGGAATGCGCCCGCTCGCGGGTCGCATCCCCATCTACTCACCTGTCCCGTTCCCCGGCTGTCACGTCCTGGCGCGCGCGGCTCTGCTCTCTAGGGGGAGCGCGCCGGCTCTCTAAGATTTAAAGGGCCAGTACACCACTAATTGGTGCCTGGTCCAATCAGTGTTAATTAACTCCTACCTGCTCCTTGCTTATAAAAACCCACTTCCCCTTCCTGTCCTTGCCGGATCTTGTTGCCTCACTGCCTAGGGAAAGCGTTTTGTGTGCATGCCCTTACCAGTGTTACCAGACCTTCTGCCGTTACCCTTGACTACGAACCTTGCCGCCTGCCCTGAGCTTCTGCTACGCCTGACCTCGCCTCTGTCTAGTCCTCCTGTCCCACGCCACTCTCAGCAGTCAGTGAGGTAGAGCCGTTACCGGTGAATACGACCTGGTTGCTACCGCCGCAGCAAGACCATCCCGCTTTGCGGCGGGCTCTGGTGAAAGCCAGTAGAAACTTAGAACCGGTCCACCGGTACGGTCCACGCCAATCCCTCTCTGACACAGAGGATCCACCTCCAGCCTGCCGAATCCTGACATCTGCATTATAAAATTTACGTGTTTTTACTTTTGGAAGACACCAGAGGACTTCAAAGTTCAGCAGCAATTTTCCAATTTTTCACAAAATTTTCAAACTCAATATTTTTCAGGGACCAGTTCAGTTTTGAAGTGGATTTGAAGGGTCTTCATGTTAGAAATACCCCATAAATGACTCCATTATAAAAACTACACCCCACAAAGTATTCAAAATGATATTCAGTCAGCATTTTAACCCTTTAGGTGTTTCACAGGAATAGCAGCAAAGTGAAGGAGAAAATTCAAAATCTTCATTTTTTACACTCACATGTTCTTGTAGACCCAATTTTTGAATTTTTGCAAGTGGTAAAAGGAGTACGCACATACGTCATATGTCTATGTAAATTGTTCGGCGGGCGCGGTAGAGGGCTCAGCAGTGAAGGAGCGACAAGGGGATTTTGGAGAGTACGTTTTTCTGAAATGGTTTTTGGGGGGCATGTTGTATTTAGGAAGCCCCTATGGTGCCAGAACAGCAAAAAAAAAACACATGGCTTACCATTTTGGAAACTAGACCCCTCGGGGAATGTAACATGGGATAAAGTGAGCCTTAATACCCCACAGGTGTTTCATGACTTTTGCAAATGTAAAAAAAATTATAATAATTTTTACCTAAAATGCTTGTTTTCCCAAAAATTTTACATTTTTAAAAAGGGTAATAGCAGAAAATACCCCTCAAAATTTGAAGCCCAATATCTTCCGAATCAAAAAACGCCCCATATGGGGGTGAAAAGTGCTCTGCTGGTGCACTACAGGTCTCAGAAGAGGAGTAGTCACATTTGGCTTTTTGGAAGCAAATTTTGCTCTGGGGGCATGCCGCATTTAGGAAGCCCCTATGGTGCCAGGACAGCAAAAAAAAAAAACACATGGCATACTATTTTGGAAACTAGACCCCTTAGGGAACATAACAAGGGGTTAAGTGAACCTTTATACCCCACAGGTGTTTCACGACTTTTGCATAGGTTAAAAAAAAAATGTTTTTTACCTAAAATGCGTGTTTTCCCAAAAATTTTACATTTTTAAAAAGGGTAAAAGCAGAAAATAGCCCCCAAAATTTGTAACACAATTTCTCCCGAGTACAGCGATACCCCATATGTGACCCTAAACTGTTGCCTTGAAATATGACAGGGCTCCAAAGTGAGAGTGCCATTAGCATTTGAGGCCTAAATTAGGAACTTGCATAGGGGTGGACATAGGGGAATTCTACGCCAGTGATTCCCAAACAGGGTGCCTCCAGCTGTTGTAAAACTCTCAGCATGCCTGAACAGTCAGTGGCTGTCTGGTAATACTGGGAGTAGTTGTTTTGCAACAGCTGGAGGCTCCGTCTTGGAAACAGTGGCGTACCAGACGTTTTTCATTTTTATTGGGGAGGGGAGGGGGGCTGTGTAGGGGTATGTGTATATGTAGTGTTTTTTACTTTTTATTTTATTTTGTGTTAGTGTAGTGTAGTGTTTTTAGGGTACAGTCACACGGGCGGGGGTTCACAGTAGTTTCTCGCTGGCAGTTTGAGCTGCGGCAGAAAATTTGCCGCAGCTCAAACTTGCAGCCGGATACTTACTGTAAACCTTCGCCCATGTGAGTGTACCCTGTACGTTCACATTAGGGGGGATCATCCAGCTGTTGCAAAACTACAACTCCCAGCATGGGCTGACAGACTGTACATGCTGAGAGTTTTAGTTTTGCAACAGCTGTAGGCACAGTGGTTACGTATCACTGAGTTTGTGACCTAACTCAGTGTTTCACAACCAGTGTGCCTCCAGCTGTTGCAAAACTACAACTCCCAGCATGTACGGTGCACGGTGACTGCTGAGAGTTGTAGTTTGCAACAGCTGGAGGCACACTGGTCGTGAAACACTGAGTTAGGTAAAAAAAAAACTCTGAGTTTCACAACCATTGTGCCTTCAGCTGTTGCAAAACTACAACTCTCAGCAGTCACCGACAGCCAACGGGCATGCTGGGAGTTGTAGTTATGCAACCAGCAGATGCACCACTACAACTTCCAGCATGCACTTTAGCTGTTTGTGCAAGCTGGGAGTTGTAGTTATACAACAGCTGAAGGTACACTGAAGGTACAGAGACGTACAGAAGGTACAGAAGGTAGAGAAGGTACAGAAGCTGAAGGTACAGAGACGGCCCCGATCAGCCAGTAATTCCGGGTCACTGGAGACCCAATATCGCCGCAGATCGCTGGGCTGAATTGTCCAGCGATCTGCGGCCATCGCCCACATAATGACCTCCCTGGGCGATATGCCGCGATACCTGCTGAACGATTTCAGCAGGCATCTGGCTCCGGTCCCCAACCGGCTAGCGGTGGGGACCGGAATTCCCACGGGCGTATGGATACGCCCTCGGTCCTTAAGGACTCGGAATGCAGGGCGTATCCATACGCCCTATGTCCTGAAGAGGTTAATGGTATAGAGAACTGTGACTAGTGCATTAACTCTATGATTTTTTGCCCATTGAAACCAGTAGGCCCATTGTGGTCTATGGGGAAAAGCTGCTGAGTTGCCCATAGCAACCAATCAGATCGCTTCTTTCATTTTGCAGAGGCATTGTGAAAAATGAAAGAAGCAATCTGATTGGTTGCTATGGGCAACTGCACAACTCTTCCTCTACACTGGTCTTGATGAATCTCCCCCATAGAAGGAGATTTATCAAAACCTGTCCAGAGGAAAAGTTTCTGAGTTTCCCATAGCAACCAATCAGATCGCTTCTTTCATTTTTGAAAAAGCCTCTGAAAAATGAAGGAAGCAATTTGATTGGTTGCTATGGGCAACTCAACAGCTTTTCCAGGAAAGTAAAGTTTAACCACAACACTGTAACACTGTCCACCCTGGGACTCGAACCAGTGACGGTCTCCCATCCCACTGTACTGCTGAGATGGTCCTGCTTATCTTACATGCAGTGAGATCCCCATAGACCACAATTAGCCTATTGGTTTTAATGGGCAAAAAATCACAGAGTTGATGCACTAGTCACAGTTCTCTATACCATTAACCCCTTAACGACGCAGGACGTATATTTACATCATATCGCGTCGGTCCCGGCGCTCATCAACGGCCGGGACCCGCGGCTAATACCACACATCGCCGATCGCGGCGATGTGCGGTATTAACCCTTTAGAAGCGGCGGTCAAAGCTGACCACCGCTGTGAAAGTGAAAGTGACCCGGCTGCTCAGTCGGGCTGTTCGGGACCGCAGCGGTGAAATCGCGGCGTCCCGAACAGCTGACCGGACACCGGGAGGGCCCTTACCTGCCTCCTCGGTGTCCGATCGACGAATGACTGCTCCGTGCCTGAGATCCAGGTAGGAGCAGTCATGCGCCGATAACACTGATCACAGGCGTGTTAATACACGCCTGTGATCAGGATGAGAGATCAGTGTGTGCAGTGTTATAGGTCCCTATGGGATAATAATGATCAGTATAAGAGATCAGTGTGTGCAGTGTTATAGGTCCTTATGGGATAATAATGATCAGGATGAGAGATCAGTGTGTGCAGTGTTATAGGTCCCTATGGGATAATAATGATCAGTATAAGAGATCAGTGTGTGCAGTGTTATAGGTCCCTATGGGATAATAATGATCAGTATAAGAGATCAGTGTGTGCAGTGTTATAGGTCCTTATGGGATAATAATGATCAGGATGAGAGATCAGTGTGTGCAGTGTTATAGGTCCCTATGGGACCTATAACACTGCAAAAAAAATGTAAAAATAAAGTGTTAATAAAGGTCATTTAACCCCTTCCCTAATAAAAGTTTGAATCACCCCCCTTTTCCCATAAAAAAAAATAAAACAGTGTAAAAAATAAATAAAATAAACATATGTGGTATCGCCGCGTGCGTAAATGTCCGAACTATAAAAATATATTATTAATTAAACCCCGCACGGTCAATGGCGTACGCGCAAATACATTCCAAAGTCCAAAAAAGCGTATTTTGGTCACTTTTTATACCATTAAAAAATGAATAAAAAGTGATCAAAAAGTCCGATCAAAACAAAAATCATACCGATAAAAACTTCAGATCACGGCGCAAAAAATGAGTCCTCATACCGCCCTGTACGTGGAAAAATAAAAAAGTTATAGGGGTCAGAAGATGACATTTTTAAACGTAGAAATTTTCCTGCATGTAGTTATGATTTTTTCCAGAAGTGCGACAAAATCAAACCTATATAAGTAGGGTATCATTTTAACCGTATGGACCTACAGAATAATGATAAGGTGTAATTTTTACCGAAATATGCACTGCATAGAAACGGAAGCCCCCAAAAGTTACAAAATGGTGTGTTTTTTTCGATTTTGTCGCACAATGATTTTTTTTCCGTTTCGCCGTGCATTTTTGGGTAAAATGACTAATGTCACTGCAAAGTAGAATTGGCGACGCAAAAATTAAGCCATAATATGGATTTTTAGTTGAAAAATTGAAAGGGTTATGATTTTTAAAAGGTAAGGAGGAAAAAACGAAAGTGCAAAAACGGAAAAACCCTGAGTCCTTAAGGGGTTAATGAAGGGAGGGCTCCATATTCACAAATATGCGCATATGCGCACAAATTTTCACATATGTGCAAAAAAATAAGCGAATATTCGTAATTACGAATATATAGTGCTATATTCGCAATATTCGCGAATTCGCTATATTTGCGATTAAAATTCGAATTGCGAATATTCGTGAACAACACTAGTCGCTGCAAATACAGTGAAGGAGTTTAAACATGCATGGGATAGGCATAAGGCTATCCTTCATATAAGATAGGGCCAGGGACTATTGATAGGATTCAGATTATTGGGCAGACTAGATGGGCCAATTGGTTCTTATCTGCCGACACATTCTATGTTTCTATACTGTATGGATATCAGAAAAATGGTTCCAAGCTCTTATTTCTTTATTAAATTCACTACTTTGGGGCAGGAAAGCACGAGAATGAAATATGTTTCTTTAACGTTAGCTGAGCACGATGGGGGTTGGGCACTTTTTTTTTTTTTAGGTACTTTTTAGCACTAAAATTGCAGACTATTATGAGAAGGAGGGAAAATGTAGTCCTATTTTTTCTCTCTAAGGGTATGTTCACACTACGGAATTCCGCAAGCCGAATTCCACGGGCGGAATTCCGAGAGCCGAATTCCGCGGTGTGAACTTAACATTAGTGTGAATGGGTTTCCGCGAGACCCGTTCACACTGCGGAATTTCAGCGCCACTGAAATTGTTCCGCCCAAAGAAAGAACATGTTTATTCTTTGCACGGAAGTCCGCGAGCACTGCATAGCTGTCAATGGTGACGGCTCAGTGCCGCCCGGTCCTACCGCCGCCGCCGGCTGCCAGTCTGAATCTTCGCTCACTGAATTCAGCGAGCGGAGATTCCATTCACACACTGTAGTGTGAACATACCCTAATTGGTCGTTATAAGGATATTTTTGAGATTTTGGAAGCTGGGATACTCACTACACCCATGCATATCTAGATAATTAAGTATGGGAGGAACTTAAAAAATGTTTAAAATTACATGGAGATTTATTTGACTTTACTTCATTATGGTCGAATAAAGCACTTAAAGAATTCCTTAAAATTAAAGATTGACTCTTTTGGATGAAAAGGGGCTTATTTATGTAAATCAATTATACGCTTTAGGTCAAATAAAGTCGTTTGAAGAGATAGCCCATAAGTGTGTGGGGGGAAGACAATCACAAACATTGTTTTTTACAAATAAGTAACACAGATCATAAACCAATAAAAGGGGAGTTGAGGAGAGTACATTCACATCCCCTTGTTGAATTAATGAGAGGGCCCCCTGTCCCTAAACCCATGACAAAAATGTATGAAATGTTGATGCTATCAAGGGTAGATGGGAAAGGAACTTGGGGGGGGGGGGGGGGGGGTTACATTCAGATTCATGGGGCAGAGCGTTTGTAAACTTGAACTTTACATCATATAATAAGGCCCATGTAATGGTACAGTCTGAGATTTTGTATAGGATGTATTATACTCCATGGGGATTGTAGCGTATGGGCCTCAGACAGGATGCAAACTGTCCAAAATGTCAGATGGAGGATGCTAACTTTTTGTATCTTAAATGGAGTTATTCCTATATTCATACATTTTGGAATAATCGATGTTATTGAAAAAAGGTATAACATTAAGATAGAACGAGACCCTTAGAGGCTTATCCTTGGAGATTTCAGGGATTCTATATATAAGAAAAGTTTAATTAGGCTATTTCCTTATGCGAAGTTGCTGTCTGGGCATGCTGGGAGTTGTGGTTCTGCAGCGGTTGGGGGTTCATAGCTTGAAGACCACTGCTATAGCGGGTGCAAATGTATCTGGGCCCTGGAACTCAAATAATGTGAAATATGAGATGATCAAAATGGAGCCCCTGCACTAATTACTTGGGTTCTGAGGTCTGTAAGGTCCATAGTAAAAACATCAGGTTCTGTCTATAGCAGATACTAAATCATGGCAGCTCAAAAAAACAAGCAGTCATTCTGACATGTCACATGTGATGTCATAGACAGCTGGAGGCCTGACATTCCACTGACAGCCGCCCGAGCCTTCAGTCTGTTCCAGTGTGATTAGTGAGAATAGTGAGATTAGCGTCTTCTTCTTCTACTTGTCTGAAATGGAGCTAAAAGGACTGGGGTTCGTCCCCCTCCTGTTGGCGTTTTGGTGTGCGGCCTGGCTTGCCACCAGCTACATCATGACGGTCGTCCTCGGCCATGCAGCCTCGCCACTGATGAGCATCAGGTAAGATAAACAAGCACATGATTCTTATTTCATGGGTTGGGAGTGAGGAAATATCCATAATAACATTGGTTTCTTTTCCTTCACAGTGACGTGGGAAATTTCTTTCCCGAAAGCATATTATTCAGAATTGGATTCATAGGGATGTCCATTGGCACTTTGGTACTAACCTTTCTTATTTATAAGTATATGGTTATGCATACTGAAGAGTTCAGGGGTCATCAGGTCCTGATCCAGAGGATCCTGCTGGCCATTGTGTGGGCCTCCTGTTTTTCCACAGCTGTTATGCATGTATTGTCCCCCGAAGAATATCCCAGGATACACTTTGTCAGCACGATAATTTCCATTACATGTGAAGCCTTATACTACCTTGGGCAGTCCATCCAGATGTATAAATTACCAGGAGCAAAAAAAGTCATCCACCATAGTAGATGCACCTGCTGTGGCCTGACTTTTGTCTGTGTAGTTTTCTATTTTGGATATGAAACATTAAATGAATTATTCCATAATGATGAAGACTGGGACGAGATCCGTGAAATCCCCATCATAATCATCGAGTGGGTGATGCTTCTACTGATCCTGATAAACATCGTGACCTATTATTCCACCATGCAGAGGTTATTGTTGACCGTCTCCAGAAACAGCTGCACACTCTCTCTTAGAGTAAAAATTGATGACTTCGGGGTGTAGACCACCACGGGGGCCATCAAGTGGACTTCTGGGAGAGATACTGCACAGGACACGGAAAACATCTAAAGAAGAATAACTGGGGGACTACATATGGTGCCAGTAATCATGACACAATAATATGAGCTGGTGATATTACCTATACAAAAAAAAATAAAAAAAATAATAAAAAAATATTGGTGTGTGAAGTGTAATACCTAGTTAGAAAAACAGAATCAAATTCATCATTATAACCCCCCTCTGCATTACCCTGTTTATTATTTTTCAAGCAAGCACTTTGTTCTAATTCGTCCACTCTCTGGCGTGCTCCTTGTATAAGGGGTTTGGGATACCCTTTTTGTTTAAAACGATCCTCCAGGTTCTCTAGTTGTTGTAGGTATTTTTGTGTGGAAGAACAATTCCTTCGGATTCTTTTCATTTGACCGAATGGAATGTTCTTCTTCCATTATTTAAGATGGCAACTGTTAAAGTCGAGGTATCTGTTTGCATCCACCTCCTTAAAATAGTTGGCAGTATGCGAACAGCCATCCTGAATATAGATATTTAAATCCAGGAACTCACATTTTTTGGGGGACTGATGCAGCGCTGCCTTTGGATATCTCTGGCTCTGCTATAGCGCTTTTTTTGAGGGGGCGTGTCGGCTGCCCCTTCGTCTGGTGGTCAACACTAGTGTTGCTCGCAAATATTCGCAATGCGCGAATTCGCGAATATTCGCCAATAGAGCACTATATATTCGAAATTACGAATATTGTTTTTTTTTTTTTTCACAGTACACATCACAGTGATCATCCCTCTCTGCTTCCAGCTTGTGTGGTGTAAAGAAGGCTCTAATACTACTGTGTGAGACTGGCGTATGAATTTTCGCATATGGGAAAATTTGCTTATGCACATTTTCATTTATGCAAATTTTCGCATATGCAAAAATATTACGCGAATATTATGAATATGCGAATTTGGCGAATATATGAAGAATATTTGTCCATATATACGCGAAATATCGCGAATTTGAATATGGCCTATGCTGCTCAACACTAGTCAACACGCGCTATCTGGCCAGCGAGCCAAGGCCCCGTACAGGAGATCACGGGGCCCCCCAGCAGTCGGACACCCCGCAATCTGAAACTTATCCCCTATCCTTGGGATAGGGGATGTTTTTCAACACTGGACTACTCCTTTAATGGCCTCCAAAATGAAGTTCCTCTGATGTATGGGCATCAAGGGATCTTCCACTAAAAAAGATGACACAGCTTCCACTCCTCTGTCATGTGGGATGTTACTATATAATGAAGCAACATCTAGTGTTGCCCACATATAGTCCTCTTCCCGTATGATATCTTTCAATAGGGTTAATAAACGCCCATTTATCTCTGAGGTATGCTGGTAAAGACACCACACATTTCTGTAACTGATGGTCTCTATATTCAGATAAACATCTGGCAACTATCGGGCGAACAGGTGTTTTTTTTCGGTCTTTATGTACCTTAGGTAAAAAATAAAAATAAGGTACATTTGGGTTGGGGTTAAATATATATCATGTTTTTCCCTCTTAAAGGGGTACTACGCACCAAGACATCTTATCCCCTCTCCAAAGGACCCCCATGATCTCGGTTGCGGCACCCTGTTGTCATCACTGCACAGAGAAAACTTACTCTGTGCATAATGACGGGTGATACAGGGGCCAGCACATCGGCATAGCCATTGACTGTCCTGGCATGCTGGGAGTTTTGCTACATCTGGAACTCTTTTTATTAGAAAAATATGAAACTTTTACAAAACACAAATACAATGCTTAATCAGCTGAAACATAAGGATGAAAAAGTAACAAATATGAACTCTTTGTTACAGAATAAAAGGACCTACCTAACCGACCAGCCCAGCTTAACTCAACTAACAAATAATGCCTGATACTACTAATTCTTACCTATTATCCTTCCAAACACACATACACACACACATTAATTCCCTTACGTCCTAACCAGTAGCACAGATGGGGTATTCCACCCCTCGCGAACTGGTAGGACAGATGGAAGTTTTATTGAACCTAATTAAACAATCAGTAAAGACACACCCACAACACCCTGTATAAGTAAGAGGGTCATCCTCTGCTCCATTGTGTTTTTTTCTGTCCTCCCGGACAGTGGGACAGATGGTGGCCCCCTTACTCCTGTTATATGAGTAGGAGGGTTTTTTTTTTTCTTACTTGCAAATTTGGGCTTTGTTTGCGCCCATCTGCTTCTATTCCTCGGAGCCGCGACTCACAATCGCGGCCCCGGCCGGAAGTGCGTCAGCGGCGTCTGACGTCACTTCCTGTTTCTCTCTTCGCTCCCGGCTCGGTTTTTTGCGCCGTTTTTTGCTAATAATGCGGCGAAACCGAGCGAGGAGCCTCTTCCCATAACCCTCTAACTAATAGGGTTCCTTTTTTTCCTGTTTTTTCTCCTGTTTTTTTAAGACAGGATTTCTTTATCTCTGTAACTCCGCCTTGTGGGCGGAGTCTTGTTTTGGCGCCAGCCAGGAGGATATTTAAACTCCCCCTAGGCTGTCATTCAGCCTCCTAGAGCGCAGAGCTGTTGGTACTTCCACAGTCCTGTCTTTTTGAGTCCAGTAGTGCATCCTTGCGGATACTACTGTTCCCTATCTCTATATCTTACCTGGTCTCTTACTGAGAACTTTGGGTATTCTAAATTATATTTTAGTTAGCCGCAATTTTTTTCTTGCCGCTACATTATCTAATCCTCCTCTCATATTTATCTAGATATGTCGACCGAGGGCTCAGGGGATCGTGAAGGCTTGGCAAAAAGATCCGCCAAGCGCAAGCACCTCTCTTGCCATGACTGCAATACTCCCCTTGAGGATAATTATGAATTTTTCAGGTGCCCTCCTTGTAGGGCTAAGTCTCTACCTGCCCACCAGACTGAACCTACAGTCCAAGATATGTATGTGTGGGTCTCCTCTAACATGTCGGCTATGCAAGCCTCTATTGAGGAGCTGAAACACGTTGTCTCTCAGAAACGCGCCAGACCTTCTTCACCTCCCAGAATGGAGACGTCTGTGGATCAGGAGAGAGAAGATTCCAAGTCCTCCTCTTCGGATGAGGAGGTCACTGCATCCTATTTCTTTCCGCTGGAAAAGACCCAGCGTCTTCTGAGATCCATCCGGTCGGGGGACCAGGATGTTGATCCCGGGGAAGCCTCTACCTCCGCCTCTAAGGGACCTAGGGTCTTTAAAGCGGATGATACCCTTCTATCCGTGCTTAGAACGGAATGGAAAAAAACAGAAAAGGGTCCGGTCTTAACTAAAAGATTTAAGACCATGTTTCCTATACAGGAATCTCAGCTTTCCTCCTGGGGCCCTGTCCCTAAGGTTGACATGGCAGTTGCCAAACTGTCCAAGAGGACAGTGGTCCCTGCTGAGGATGGGTCTGCCTTGCAGGATCCAATGGATCGGAAGGCTGACTGTGCCATGAGGCGCTCCTACTCCACTGCTTCTGCGTCTGCATCAGTGGCGATAGCTTGCTCTGAGGTAGCAAACTTTTTGAAGACCCGCCTTTCTAACATCCAGTCGGATTTGGACCAGGGGGTTCCTAGAGATGAAATTCTTTCATCCTTCAAGACGTCCAATCTGGCCGTTGATTTTTTGTGCGATGCTTCCACCCAGCATCTTAAATTGGCCTCCAAGTCTATGGCCCTGGCTTCCGCTGGACGACGTCCTCTGTGGTTAAAGCCTTGGAAGGTTGACAACTCTTCCAAGAACACCTTATGTGCTATGCCTTACGAACCCGGCATTCTTTTCGGAGCTGAGCTGGACCGCATTATGGAGGGACTTTCTGACAAGAAAGGCAAGTCCCTTCCTTATTCCTCCTTTCGTGGTCGAGGGCGGCGTTCTAGGGGCGGATCAGCCCCCCAGCCTAAGCCTCAGAGAGACTGGGGTAATCAACGCCGGGGCGGAAAATGCTCCCGTGGCCCCAAAGACAACAGAAAGCTCTGACTGCGGGCTTCTACGAAGCTCTGGGTTCCTTGCCGAGGTGACCTTTCCAGTTTCCCACCCTGCCCCCCAGATTCCGGTTGGTGGTCGTCTTCACCATTTTTTAAGCGCCTGGTCCCTCCACATTCAGGACCCTTGGGTCCTGAGATTAATCTCGGATGGTTATTCGATAGACCTCGAATCAATTCCCCCATCCAATTATGTGGAGACAAGAGTTCTTTCACCAATCAAACAGGGGGCGCTAGAAACCTACATTCTGGAATACATCCAGAAGAATGCCTTAGAGGAAGTTCCTCTTGCAGAGCGGGGATCAGGAATTTATTCTCCAGTCTTCCTAGTTCCCAAGGTAACAGGAGACTGGCGGATGATTATAGATCTGAGATATCTCAATCAGTATGTAAAGCACAAACGCTTTCGTATGGAAACTATTCAATCTGTGGTCAACCTCATCTCGCCAGGGGATTACCTGGCTACTCTGGATCTAAAGGATGCTTACCTTCATATTCCTATTCATCCGGTATCCAGAAAGTATCTAAGGATCGCAGTTCAGGTAGGGGGAGTTCTAAAACACCTCCAGTTTGTAGCCCTCCCGTTTGGAATTTCTTCGGCCCCACACACATTTACCAAAGTGGTGGTAGCGGTAGTTGCTGCTCTAAGGCTCCAGGGGCTCAGCATCGTTCCCTACCTAGACGATTGGCTCCTCAGAGCTCCTTCTTCTGCGATCCTGTCCCAACATCTGCAACTAGCAGTATCCTTCCTTCACCAGTTAGGGTGGATAGTCAATTGGGCCAAATCCAATTTCCTCCCAACGACCTCAGTGAGGTTCCTCGGCTTCATAGTCGACTCAATCTCCATGACACTTTACCTCTCTCCCGAGAGGAAATCTCGGGTTCAGGAATCGGCCCTTTTTCTCTCTGTACCCCGGAGAGTTTCCATTCGCACTCTCATGCGGATGTTGGGACTTATGTCCGCTACCGTGGATGCGGTTCCTTGGGCTCTTTGGCATCTACGCCCTCTTCAATCAGAGGTGCTCGCCACTTGGAATCTCAGGCCCTCGGGCCTAAACAAGTGCCACTCCCTGTCTTATCGAGTCCGGTCCTCTCTCAGATGGTGGTCTCACCTCGAGGACGGCAAGTCAATGATCCAACCCCCTTGGATCATACTTACTACCGACGCGTCCCTTGTAGGTTGGGGAGCGCATCTCTTGGATCTGTTAGTGCGGGGATCTTGGTCTCCACAGGAGAGAGGGTTAACCTCCAATCTCCTCGAGATTCGAGCCATCAGATTAGCTCTCCTCAACTTTGCTTCTCTTCTTCAAGGGAAAGCAGTAAAGATCCAATCCGACAGCATGACGGCTGTATTGTACATCAACAAGCAGGGAGGCACTCGATCACAAAGCCTCCTCAGAGAGGTGGGTCTGATCTTGGATTGGGCAGAGAGGAACCTAACCCACCTGTCGGCAGTTCACATTCGGGGATCTCTCAATGTGATCGCCGACCGCCTGAGCAGAGGACTTTCAACTGGAGAATGGTCTCTCCATCCAGAGATGTTCAAACAAATAACACTCAGGTGGGGTATGCCAGAAATAGATCTTATGGCAACAAGGTTCAACACCAAACCGGTGAGATTTTGTTCCCTGTACAGGGAAGACAACCCAGTAGCAATCGATGCTCTCTCAATCCCATGGAGGTTCAGGCTGGCCTACATCTTCCCTCCAATTTCCTTGATCCCAAGGGTATTGATGAAAATCAGGCAGGACCAAGCCTCTGTCATAGCCATAATTCCATTTTGGCCCAAGAGAGCTTGGTTTACCCAACTCTTGCAAATGAGTCGGGGACAATTCTGGAGGCTTCCCCCAGAGCAAGCACTAGTGTCGAGGGACACTCACAGCTGCTCAAATCTTCAAATGTTCAACCTGACAGCCTGGAGGTTGACCAGTCCCTTCCACATCTAGAAGGGCTTTCTAGTGCGGTCTTGAATACCCTCTCGCATTCCAGAGCGGAGTCCACTAACAGAGCCTATAAAAGAATTTGGACAACTTTTCAGTCTTGGTGCTCCAAGAAACAACTACCTGGACAGAATCCAGCTGTTGCCACAATCCTCAACTTTCTCCAGGAGGGATTAGACAAGAATCTATCTCCTTCCACACTCAGAGTTCAGGTATCAGCCATCTCTGTCTTTCTCAATAAACCATTGTCTCAAGACCCACTAGTCAAAATATTCTTGAGGGGATCCTCAAGGTTAAAACCTACAATTATACAACCTGTCCCAGCATGGGACTTATCGATGGTGCTCAAGGGGTTAGCATCTCCCCCCTTTGAGCCCTTGGAGGAGGTGGACATGAAGTTTGTTACCATTAAAATAACTTTTTTACTGGCAATCACTTCAGCCAAAAGGATTGGGGAACTTCAAGCGCTCTCGGCACTTGAACCATATACTAAATTTTTGCCGGATCGAGTGTTACTCAGATTCATGCCATCCTTTATACCTAAAGTTCTATCATTCCAAAATATTAATCAAGTTATATCCCTGCCAGTATTTTCTCCTCCTCCATCCTCCAATGAAGATAGTGCTCTTCATTGCCTAGATATCTCGAGATGTCTCCAGATCTATATAAGAAGATCTTTGGAGTTTCGGAAGGATGAAAATCTGCTAATTCTCTTTTCAGGACCCAAGAGAGGTCTTAAAGCTTCAAAGCCCTCCATCAGTAGATGGGTAAAAGATGCCATTCGTATTGCCATGGTATCCCAAGGTAAGGAGCCTCCTGAGTTTGTAAAAGCTCATTCCACCAGGTCTGTATCTACCTCCTTTGCGGAAAGGAGTCTTGTTCCCTTGGAACATATATGCAAAGCTGCTTCCTGGAGTTCACTCTCCACATTTATCACCCACTACAGACTTGACAGTAGATTGGCCGATTTATCCTCATTTGGACGGACAGTATTATCTGCCGTCAGGCATGAGAGCCCTCCCTCATAGGGTTTCTGCTTGCCATTTCCCCATCTGTGCTACTGGTTAGGACGTAAGGGAATCGTTAATTTCTAACGATAATTTGTTTTCCCTTAGTCCTAACAGTAGCACAACTTTCCCTCCCTAGTTAAGTTATTTTCTTCTATTATTTGCCTTTAGTTCTTCTTGTTACTACACAATGGAGCAGAGGATGACCCTCTTACTTATACAGGGTGTTGTGGGTGTGTCTTTACTGATTGTTTAATTAGGTTCAATAAAACTTCCATCTGTCCTACCAGTTCGCGGGGGGTGGAATACCCCATCTGTGCTACTGTTAGGACTAAGGGAAAACAAATTATCGTTAGAAATTAACGATTACCAACAAAACATAAATATAGCTTTCCTTAATTAAGTTTTAACTGAAAACATCCGAATAGGAAACTTATCCCCACATACCATACACAAAATGCATTAAACAAAAAAAAATAGGGCTAACTGCCATAAAAATAATAAGGAAATAAATAAAATAATTCCATCTTGGAAATACCATTAATTTTACACACATACAACAACCAATACTCACAATATATATTATATCATAACAACGAAAAAAATAAATAAATAAATAAATAAATAAAAAAAAATACAAAAATGTATAATAAAAAGAGGGCTTATTGCCATAACTAAAAATAATTCCAACTTGGAAATTTTTATTTTATTTTATTTTTTCCCCCTTTCTCCTTTCCCTTCTCTTTAAACTATAGTAACACACACATGCATGGATACATTACCATAAGGGGAAAAAAAAAACACAATAATATCAACTAAAAGCTGGTCCGACTGCCTTTACCCTACAATGAGGTATAACACTATACAAAAATACATAAAACTATTTATACTTATGAAATACATGTAAACAAGAATAAAACCTAAAGAAAAATAACCTACACTATGAACTCTCCCGTCACCCACACCACTCCCACTGGACATGGTCAGAGTTCGTGTATCACAGTGTTTTTTTTATTTATTTATTTTTTTTTTTACTGAAACAGTCATTGTCCATAAACTGACCCAAGTCAGACCCAAAATATCATCCCCTCCCCCCCAACAACCCCCACCCAACCTAAAATGAATCCCCCCCACTATTGTTAACTAACTCAACAATGTACTAATTCACTACAACCACAGAAATAGTATGAAAAACAAAGTAATACTGTACTACAAACCCCCACCAGGCCCAAGATTGGTTGCCTGCAAGCCCTTTACATTCAAATTACAGAAAACAAAACAAAAAGCTAGAGTGACATGCATAGCCCACCACCAGGAAGAAGGATGGCAATCCTGATAAAACTAAGTTTCAAAATGCTTACCCTATGAACCTTACTTCTAATCCTATCGCTATCCCTTCATAAAACCGACCCTATACTCACCCTAACATCTATATACTGTCCCTAACCAAAATTAAGGTACATCAAAAGAAAACCCTCTCCACAGGAGAGAAGCCCTACTGGTACCAAGACTGCCATACTCCAAAGACCTGATCTTCCCGAGGTCACCAGTGATGTTCCTACATACCTCCACCTCGGAGAGGACTTTCTGTTGGGTCGATACTAAGCACCATGCATTCCACGTGTAGTACCTAACCACTAAGCTAACTAAGAATAAAGTGCCCCGATCACGGCCACCCAGGTTCCTGAATGCCCCATAAGCCCACTCCGGATAGGAAAGGCCGGCAAGTTGACTCCAGCCGATGGAAGCGCCCACCCTGTTGTAAACCCCTATATTAAAGGGACAATGAAGCAGGAAGTGGTCCATGCTTTCCAGCGTGTCCCTGCACTCTTCTCGGGGACATCCCCGGTCATCAGAGTTCCTGTACTTCAGGTTGTCCCTCACATATAGCTTCCCCTGAAAGCAGCGCCAGGCCAAGTCCCAAAACTTCTGGGGGATCCTTTTCATATTTAAAAGATGCAACCCCACCCTCAGATCCCGACCTGGGCAGTCCCTGAGCGCCAGAGGCTTCTGGAAGTGGGTCAACAGAACCCGTTTGTCAAGGAACTGCCTTGACTGGGTCCTGATCTCCCACACTCCCAGACCCCACCGACGCATCGCCTTCAGAGTCGGGGTAGCGTAAGCCGGAAGATATCCATGTGGTGTACGGAGGTCCTTCACTTGCCCTCCTGTCTCCCATTCCTGGAAGAAAGGCCGAAACCATTCCCTGCAGGAGAGTACCCACGGAGGAGCCCTCTCTGACCAGAGGTTTGCAATGTTGGCTTTCAAGAAGGTGTTTGTTAAGAACACCACAGGGTTTACCATAGATAAACCCCCTAGTCTCCTCGTGCGGTACGTAACCTCCCTCTTGACTAGGTTCAACCTGTTCCCCCATAACAGTTGGAAAAACAGGCTGTAGACCCTAGTGTAGTAAGCCTCTGGTAAAATACATACACTGCCCAGATAGATAAACAAGGGGAGCAGGTACGATTTGATCAGGTGTACCCTTTCCCTGAGGGTCATAGACCAACCCTTCCACTGGTCCACCCTCTGAGTGGCATCCTGGAGCTTACCATCCCAGTTTTTGGTGGGATAATCATCCTGGCCGAATGTGATGCCCAAAACTTTTGCTGACTCTTGGGGCCCTGGAAGGGTGTCCGGGAGATCAAACGTGGGGTCTCCCCCTCCCAGCCAGAGACTCTCACACTTATCCTGGTTGATCTTAGACCCGGATGCCTCCGAGTAGCGGTCCACTTCCGACATCACCACATCGTCTTCCTCTCTCGAGGAGACGAAAATGGTGACATCATCAGCGTACGCCACCACTCTCTGGGCGACACCCGACTCCGCCAGAATCATCCTGACTCCCGCCAATGGTCCGCAACTCACCCTCCTAAGGAAGGGATCGATCGCAAATACATATAAGAGCGGGCTCAAAGGACAACCCTGACGGAATCCGGACCCCACCTCAAAAGAGCGGCCAGACCACCCGTTCACGAGCGGGAAACTCTCTGCCCCTGCATACAAGATCTTAAGCCAATTAACAAAAGTACACGGTAAGCCATATCTCAGGAGGACGGACCAGAGGTAGTCATGGTTCACTCGATCAAATGCTTTGGCCTGATCCAAGGACAGTAAGTACCCCTTCCAGAGACCCGCACTACTCCGCTCCACTGCCTCCCTGACACTGAGGACAGCACTTAAGGTGCTTCGGCCTGGAACAGAGCAGTGCTGAGCCCCCGAAAGGAGCCGGGGTGCAAACTTCACCAGCCGATTAAACAGTATCTTGGCCAGAAGCTTCCTGTCTGTATTGAGAAGAGCTATGGGCCTCCAATTCTCAATACGGCTGGGATCTTTACCCTTTGACAGAAGAATCAGGGCTGACCTCCTCATTGACTTTGGTAGAGTGCCCGAGGAGAGACACTCATTGAATACCTCAGTCAAGAGGGGAGCTAAAGACTCCTTAAAGGTCCAGTACCACTCGGATGTTAAGCCATCCGGACCTGGCGACTTCTTGGGGGCAAGCCCCTCGATCGCCAGTCTCACTTCCTCTTTCCTGATTTCTTCTGCCAAAATGCCAAGAGAGGGGTCTACCCCTGGCTCAGGAATGGTTTCAACCAGGAAAGCCGACATCCCGTCTCGATCTAGATCCTTCCTCCCAAGAGGTGCGAGTAAAAGGATCTGACGACCTCCAGGATCCCTGATCTGGACCGATTCAGAGATCCCGTACTATCAATCAGTCCTATACTACTTTACTACTCACTGACATCTTGCAGTTCCTGTAAGGGTCGGGCGAGCGGTACTTCCCGTAATCCCTCTCAAAAACCAAAGATGCGTGCCTATCGTACTGACACATCATCAGCAAGGACTTCACTCTGGAGATATCCTCTCGGCTACCTCCAGTCGAGACGAGAAGCTCGAGTTTCCTCCTCAGACCCTGATACAGGCGATACCTGTTCAGGGACCTGAGGCTCGAGAGCTGGCGGAAGAACCCCGCAACCCGCTTCTTGAATATCTCCCACCACTCAGACTTACTACTACAAAAGTCCAGTAAAGGTACCTGACTCTGAAGAAAATCCTCAAAGGACTGTCTTATCTCTGTTTCCTCCAGGAGGGACAAATTCAGCTTCCAATAACCTTTTCCCATCCGGGGGGTCTCTGAAACATTCAGGGAAAACAAAATCATACAGTGGTCGGAGAACTCCACCTCAACCACGGACACTGCGGAAGAGACGGCTTCCTCCTTTAAATAAAACCTGTCTAGACCTGCTGCTACCTCAATTAAAGGTGAAACCCGGGTGGCCTGAGGGGCTCCGGATGTGGGCATCCTCTAGGCGAGCTTCCCTGACTATATTACTAAGGGCCACACAGTCATAAGCCAGCCGATCATTGGAACCTCTCCTATCTTGGGACCTCGTGACATTATTGAAGTCCCCTCCAAAGATCACTTGCCGGCTAGTAAAAAGAAAGGGCTTAATCCTCATAAAGAGATCCTTACGGCCCCACTTTGTTTGTGGGGCGTAGATGTTAATGAGCCGGAGCTCTTGTCCCTTCATGAAGACATCTAAGATCAGGCACCTCCCCATTTCTAACTCAATGACCCGTCTGCATTCGACCGGAGCGGTAAAAAGGACCGCCACCCCACTATACGGCTCAGCCGCAAGAGACCAGTGGGAGGGGCCGTGCCTCAACTCTCTTCTGGCTTTCACCAGAGAGGCTAGATCTGACAACCTGGTCTCCTGTAAAAAGAAAATGTCGGCTTCAACACGGCCGAGAAAATCAAAGGCTGCGAATCTAGCCGTATCAGACTTTATACTGGCACAATTAATAGATGCCAGCGTCAATGGGGTGAGTGCTGCCATCCTGGGTAATTGAGTTAGACGGCCTTACCCATTTTTTTTTCTTGCCCTTCTTCTTAACCGCCTCATCCCCTGAAGAAGAAGGAGCATTCTTACTTTCTTTAGATCTCTTTTTTGACTCAGACTGATCCATCTGGCTCCCATCTCCATCTGGCCCTGAGTTAGCCCTGCCCTCCGAGGAAGATGCCTCAACAGGACAGGACCCAGTTCCCCCTGGAGGCTCCAATCCCTCAGGCACCCCATCCTCGCCACCCCCCTCCAATGAGGGGGAGGAGATGGTATCAAGGACAAGGTACCTGTTCGATAGGTCAATCAGAAGGGGGGCAGGTAAGCTTCCTTTTAGGACCTGGCCTTTAGCACCTGAAATAGAGGACTGAGACTTCCCCTTTACAACTTTTTTGCCCTTGTCTTTTTTCTGCCTTTCCCTCCCCTCCTCATCCACCCTTTCATAGTGGGAGGAATCAGAAAGATCAGCCTCTTTTTCCCTCTCGCCTTAGTTTGGCAGGCCCCTTCTTGCTCTTCATTAACCCTGTTGCTCCTTCACCCATGCAAGTACCCTCCCCAGCCGGGGCAACCCTAAAGCTCTCCCCAGCTGGAGCGGCCACCACACGGGAAAAGGCGCTGGGGCAACGGCTGAAAGGGTGTCCTAGGACACCACACAGATGACACCGGATCTGCCCACAGGATGCAGCCAAATGACCAGCCCCACCACACAAAGCGCAAACCTGCACAGTGCAGGCTGCGCTAAAATGGGTAGGACTACCACACCTGTGGCAGACTTTAGGCTGCCCCTGGTAGAATCCTTGGATTCTGTCATGTCCGAGGAAGGCTGCCGATGGGATGTGGGCAACTGTGCTCCCTGAACGCCTAAGTTTGACGGAAAACGTCCAGGCCCCAGACCAGATCCCGTGCTCATCAAGATTTTTCTTGGGCATGTCCGTCACATCCCCATAACGACCGAGCCAGGTCATGATGTCGTAGCAAGAGAGCGACTCGTTACGGGTCAAAACGGTCACTCTCTTGGTTTGGTTCTGCTGGGATATCGCTTTTACAGAGAAATCCCGCCAGCCTGGCTCGTTCTTCACCATCTCGTAATTCGACCAGAAAAGTTCAAGACCCTCTGGCCGAACAAAGCTGATGTCGAACTCAGAAGAACCATAGGGGTGAATCAGGGCAAAGATGTCACTCGCCCTGAACTCCATCTGAAGGAGGAGCTCAACCACCCTTGCCCGGGGCGGACACGCATCTTTACCCCTCCAAATCAGATGGGCCACATTCCTACGGTTACTATCCTGCCCGGGTGTCGGGAGGGACCACATCACCTCCCCATTCTGTTCTCGGAAGGCACCCAGACCATGCCTCTCTATCCAAAAAGACAGGTCAACCGAACCCCTCCCTTCTACCTCAATTGACCTATCACCCTTACGCAGAGCCTCCAGGAGGCGCCGCTGCAAGTGACCCCCAGAACCAGATGGAGACGGGGACCCTCTTGATTCCCCGGCAGCGACGCTGGCATAGCTTCTAGCAGTCACCACCAGGGGGGCAGCTGAACCAGCCCCTACTTCCTCAGTACTCTTTACTGATCCAGTGACATCCCTTTGCCCGCCTCCAGCACTCTTCTCTTGCACACCGATAGCATCCCTCTCTTGTACACCTCTAGCACCCCTCTCTTTCACACCGCTAGAATCCCTCTCTTGCACACCGCTAGCACCCCTCTCTCGCACACCGCTAGCACCCCTCTCTTGCACACCGCTAGTACCCCTCTCTTGCACACCGCTAGCACCCCTCTCTTGCACACCGCTAGAACCCCTCTCTCACACACCGCTAGCACCCCTCTCTTGCACACCGCTAGCACCCCTCTCTTGCACACCGCTAGCACCCCTCTCTTGTACTCCTCTAATGCCCCACTCTTGCACACTGCTAACATTTTCATGCAACATACCATCACCAAAATTTTCACTCTCTTTTGCACTCTTCCCTTTCACACTATTATCCTGGCTAAACTTTCCTGAGCTGGCCGGGTTATTTGCGTATGCCATGGGGGTTTGTGCTGCTGGTCCCGCCCCCGATGACCGCTTTTTCGGTTCTGGCGATGTTACTTCCAGTTCCAGTGATGACACTTCCTTCAACGCCGATGATGTTCCCAGTGACAACAGCTTCACACTGGGTGGGAGCTGTCCCTCCGGACGCACCCCCACCCCTCCTACAGCAGCCGACGTGCAGGGATTCCCCACAGCGTCAGTGCAACCTTCAGGAGCCACCTCACCCGACCGCCCGGGCTTTTCTACCAATCCAGACGCATGGACACTCCCCCCCCCCTCACAGAGGAGTGCCCTGCTACGCCCAGATCGCTCGGGGGACCACCCCCCGAGCAGACAGCAACATCACCAAGCTCCGGCACTAGGACACGCCCCCTGCCCACCTGGGGTGGTCCTGCAGCATCGGAGTCGCCCACCTTAAGCCTGTCCTGCCCTTCCCTACCGACAGGCGGGCTCCTTGGCGTCTGCAGCCATCTTAGAAACCTTATCCACCATGTACCCCCCATGCTGGCCCCGCTTTACAGCAAAAGCGGGGTCGGGCAGACTGGGGGGCCCACCAGCCTGAACCACCTTTTCAGATGGCCCAGACTGCTGGAGAGAAGAATAAACAAGTCTGGTGACCTCTCCTTTTTTCCTTTTATTTCTCCTCTTCCTCTTGCCCTTCACCTCAGTATCTGGGCCCAAGTCATTTCCAAATGAAAAGTTCTCAAAATGGGTAGGTGACTCTTGGAGAACAATCGCCTTCAGCAATCCACCACCAATTAACCCATTGCTGCTGCCGCTGTCGTCACTGCTGTCATCTGACGTTACAGGCAGGGCTACCTGATCAGGATTTATGTATGAACTCTGGGTTGTGTCCTCCTCCATTTCACTCTCCTCTGCACCACCATCTTGCTTCTCTTTAGCACCTTCCTCAGCACTGTCCTCTCTTTCTCCACCACCATCTTTCTCCTCACTGTCCTCCTCAGCACTGTTCTCTCTTTCTCCTCCACCATCCACCTCCACACCATCCTCCTCTGCACTGCTTTCGCTGTGACTGACCTCCTCCTCTCTTTCTGGGTTCTGCTGGCCTCTGAACCGACTTTCATTGCAGAGTTTTTCTCTGAAGATACCAGCCCCTTCCATGATCTCCATCCTCACCCTTTCTACCTCCTCAACCTCTTTTTTCAGGGTGCGCACTTTAGCCGAATACACTGGCCTTAGATTTTTTGAGGTGTAATCAGCCTGGTAACAGGCAAATTTTAAGTCCTCTCTTAGCCCACGAAGCATTTTGCCAAGACGCTCATACTCCGCCATTTTTGCTTGGAGTCGGGACCCAAAAGTGGCCAAAGACTCCCTGGGACCCAATACCCCCCATTGTTGGGGTTCAGAGGTACCTTGCCTCCCCATGTTTCTCCTCAACTCCTCAACTTCATGCAGGCCTTCACCTGCAGCCTTGCTTGTAGCCTTCCTTGCAGCCTTGCGGCTTCCAGATATTGACGGTGGAGTTGGTTCTGCATTTCTGCGGATCCTGGAGGATCTCCATACCCCATCCTGGGAGTTGGCCGTTGCAATGTCACCTCCACCTCCCGCCGGCCTGGTACGGGAGGTTCGGACGTTGGGGTTCATGCAGGGAAGCCCTTCCCCGAAGGCTGCCACAAACCTGGGGGGGGGGGGAGGGCTGGTGAAAATCCTGCTGCTCTCTGGTTCTCTGGTTCTCCTGGAGCTGACGATCACACAACCACACCCTGAACAGGAAGTAGTGCAACAGCTGGAGACACCCTATTTGGGAAGCACTGCTGTAGGGTAATTTGGTGGTGGATGCAAATCCCTAATTTAGGCCTCAAATGCACATGGTGCTCTTTCACTTTGGAGCCCTCTCATATTTCAAGGCAACAGTTTTGGGTTACAAATTTTTTTTCTCTTCTTTTACCCCTTAAGAAAAGGTAAATTTTGGGTCTACACCAGCATGTTAGTGTAAACAAAGTGTACCATATACATTTGAGGCCTAAATTGGTGATTTGCACAGGGGTGGCTGGTAGTTACAGCAGTTCTGACATAAACATAAAAAACACCCATATGCGACCCCCATTTAGAAAACTACACCCCTCACGTAAAGTAACAAGGGGTATAGTGAGCCTTAACATCCCACAGGTGTTTGACAAATTTTAGTTAAAGTTGGAGGTGAAAATAAAAAAATGTATATTTTTTTCCCTAAAATGCTATTGTTACCCCAATTTTATCATTTTCACAAGGGGTAATAGGAGAAAAAGCCCAGCAAAATTTGTAACCCCAAATCTTCTGAGTCAGAAAATACCCCACATGTGGATGTAAAGTGCTCTGCGGGTGAACTACAGGGCTCAGAAGAGAAGGAGCACCATTGGGCTTTTGGAGAGAGAATCTGGCTGAAATTGAAGGCCATGTGCGTTTAGGCCTCCATGGTGCCAGAACAGTGAACCCCCCCCCCCACATGTGACCCCATTTTGGAAACTACACCCCTAATAAGAAGTGCAGTGAGCATTTACATCTCACAGGTGTCTGATAGATTTTTTTGAGCAGTGGTCTGCCAAAAGAAAAATGAAAATTTTTCATTTGCACAGCCCACTGTTCCAAAGATCTGTCAAATGCCAGTGGGGTTTAACCCCTTAAGGAACCAGCCCATTTTCACCTTAAGGACCCAGCCATTTTTGCACATCTTACCACTATCATTTTAAGCATTAATAACTCTGGGATGCTTTTACTTTTCATTCTGATTCTGAGATTGTTTTTTCGTGACATATTCTACTTCATGTTAGTGGTAAATTTTTGTTGAGGCTTGCATCATTTCTTGGTGAAGCTTTGAAGCTCTCTGCTTGTAACAAAAACAGACATTCCAAATAAATTATATATTGATTCACAGATACAATATGTCTACTTTATATTTTCATCATAACGTTGACAGGTTTTAACTTTTAGAAGATATCAGAGGGCTTCAAAGTTCAGCAGCACTTTTCCAATTTTTCACAACATTTTCTAAATTGGAATTTTTCAGGGACCAGTTCAGTTTTTAAGTGGATTTGAAGGGCCTTCATATTAGAAATACCCCACAAATGACCCCATTATAAAAACTGCACCCCTCAAAGTATCCAAAATGACATTTGGGTAAGTGTGTTAACCCTTTAGGTGTTTCACAGGAATAGCAGCAAAGTGAAGGAGGAAATTCAAAATCTCCATTTTTTACACTCGCATGTTCTTGTAGACCCAGTTTTTGAATTTTTACAAGGGGTAATAGGAGAAAAAGACCCCTTAAATTTGTAACCCAATTTCTCTAGAGTAAGGAAATACCTCATATGTGTATGTAAAGTGTTCGGCTGGTGCAGTAGAGGGCTCAGAAGGGAAGGCGCAACAATGGGATTTTGGAGAGTGAATTTTTGCTGAAATGGTTTTTGGGGGGCATGTCACATTTTGGAAGCCCCTATGGTGCCAGAAGAGCAGAAAACCCCCACATGGCATACCATTTTGGAAACTACACCCCTCAAGGCACGTACCAAGGGGTCCAGTGAGCCTTAACACCCCACAGGTCTTTTACGACTTTTCGTTAAATTCGGATGTGTAAATGAAAAAAAAAAAAAAAAAGTTTCACTTCCAGGCAGTGGAAGAGAGGTGGTTGTGGTTGTGATAAATATAAAGCAAATACACTATGTTGAGCTAGCGACTGTTTGTCTGTATACAAGAGTGTGAAGCATACAAGTGAGTGAGTATAAAAGTGAGGGGACTTAAAATTAAGGGACTTTAAATTCAGGAAGTTTAAATTGAAATATTTGATTTTTTTTTCTTTTCTGTTAATTTTTGCAATCCCCAAATCTAGTATGACCTCCATGTTGGAAAAGGCAGTCCAGTGTGCATCTTGCGCAATGTATGCAATCCTTGAACAACAGATTGAGGGTGCATATTGTTGTGCGAGATGTGTGCGAGTTGCTCATTTAGAAGCCCAGATCCTGGATCTAGAGGAGCAACTGGCAACACTGAGATGCATTGACAACCCGCAGAGTAGTCTCCTGCTCACTGAGCAGGTACTCTCTGGGGTCGAGGTGGGGATGGATAGTGGGACTGAGGTGCAGGACAGTCAGGCAGTTTGCTGGCTTACAGTTAGAAAACGGGGTAGAGGGAAAAGTGTCAGGGAGGCTAGTCCTGAACTGGCACACCCCAACAAGTTTGCCCAGTTGGCAGATGAGGGGGATGTCATTTCAGAGCTAGCGGTACTGCAGCAGGACTCTGCCTCTGACCGCCAGGGGGGTGTCTGCTCCAGTAAGGAGGGAGGGAGGAGAGCAGGGCAGGTCAGACAGGTACTGGTAGTGGGGGACTCAATTATTAGGGGGACAGATAGGGCGATCTGTCACAAAGACCGGGATAGCCGAACAGTGTGTTGTCTTCCTGGCGCTCGAGTTCGGCACATTGCGGACAGGTTGCTGGGTGGGGCTGGAGAAGACCCAGCAGTCATGGTACATATTGGCACCAATGACAAAGTAAGAGGTAGATGGAGTGTCCTTAAAAAGGATTTCAGGGACTTAGGCTGCAAGCTTAAGGCAAGGACCTCCAAGGTAGTATTTTCTGAAATATTACCTGTACCACGAGCCACACCAGAGAGGCAGCGGGAGATAAGGGAGGTAAACAAGTGGCTCAGAAGCTGGTGTAGGAAGGAGGGGTTTGGGTTCATGGAGAACTGGGCAGACTTCGACTTTAAAGGAAACAGATTTCTGACTATAGCTAAAGACCATTATCTGTCCCAAATGGTGCAGTTCCTGACCAGAGGGGGCGCCCTACTAGACTTAATATTTACCAACGTACTGAAACTGACAGAGTAATTAATGTGCAAGTATATGGACACCGAGGAAATAGTGATCATAATTTAATACATTATAACTTGTTCTTCAATAAGGGAATCTCTCGAGGGGCCACAAAAACAATGAACTTTCGAAAAGCAAAGTTCGATCAACTCAGAGAAGCCCATAACAATATAAAATGGGATAATGTCCTCAAAAATAACAATACTGACACTAAATGGGAGACTTTTAAAAATATCTTAAATTTTCACTGTAAGATGTATATACTTTATAGGAATAAAAGGGTCAGAAATAAAAGAAAACCAATATGGATGAATAAAAATGTTAAGGGGGCAATAAATGACAAAAATAAAGCATTTCAGTTACTAAAACAGGACAGCAGTGAAGAAGCATTAAAAAGCTATAGAGAAAAATGTGAAATATGTAAAAAACAGATAAAAGCCGCAAAAATAGAGACAGAAAGACTCATTGCCAAAGAGAGTATAACTAACTCCAAAATGTTCTTTAATTATATAAATAGCAAAAAGGTCAAAAATGAAAGTGTTGGCCTTTTAAAAAAATGATGAGGAAGAAATTATAAACGGGGATCAGGAAAAAGCAAATATACTAAACAAATTCTTCTCCACTGTATTCACTGAGGAAAATGAAATGCCAGGTGAAATACAGTGTGATAAGGTAAACTCCCCAGTACAGGTCACCTGTCTAACCCAGGAAGAAGTACAGTGCCACCTACAAAAAATCAAAATAGACAAATCACCAGGTCCAGATGGCATTCACCCCCATGTTCTAAAGGAATTAAGTAATGTAATAGACAGACCCCTATTTTTAATATTCAGGGACTCTATAGTGACAGGGACTCTTCCCCAGGACTGGCGCATGGCAAATGTGGTGCCAATATTTAAGAACGGGTCAAAAAGTGACCCCGGGAATTATAGACCTGTTAGTTTAACCTCGGTTATATGTAAATTGTTTGAGGGTTTCCTAAGAGATGCTATTTTGGAATATCTTGATAAAAATAAATGTATGACCCTGTATCAGCATGGCTTTATGAGGGATTGATCCTGTCAAACTAACCTGATCAGCTTTTATGAGGAGGTGAGCACAAGACTGGACCAGGGGCAATCGCTGGATGTCGTATATCTGGATTTTTCCAAAGCATTTGATACGGTTCCACATAAAAGGTTGGTGCATAAAATGAGAAGGTTTGGGCTGGGGGAGAATGTGCGCAAGTGGGTAAGTAACTGGCTCAATGATAGGAAACAGAGGGTGTTTATTAATGGTACTTATTCTGATTGGGTGACTGTTACTAGTGGGGTACCACAGGGGTCCGTCTTGGGTCCTGTCCTATTTAATATATTCATGAATGACCTTGCAGAGGGGTTGAATAGTAAAGTAGCAATCTTTGCAGATGACACCAAACTCTGTAAAGTGGTAAACACAATAGAGGACAGTGCACTGTTACAAATGGATCTGGATAGGTTGGAGGTTTGGGCTGGGAAGTGGCAGATGAGGTTCAACACTGATAAATGTAAGGTAATGCAAAAATCCGAGCTGGGATTATGTATTAAATGGAAGAACACTTAGGACGACTGACATGGAAAAGGACTTAGGAGCCTTAGGTAACAGTAAACTTAGCTGTAGTGACCAGTGTCGGGCAGCTGCTGCCAAGGCTAATAAAATCATGGGGTACATCAATAGGGGCATAGATGCCGACGACAAGGAAATAATGCTACCGCTGTACAAATCACTAGTCAGTCCTCACATAGAGTACTGTGTACAGTACTGAGCACCAGTGTACAAGAAAGATATAGTGGAGCTGGAGAGGGTTCAAATCCCACTAAGGACAACAATAAATAAAGACTTATTATTATTATTATTATTATAATAACGTCAGCAGAGAGCACTGTGCTCGTGATGTCATCAGAGAGCATTCCAAAAAGAAAATAATTTCCTCTGTAGTATTCAGCAGCTAATAAGTACAGGAAAGATTACGATTTTTTAATAGAAGTAATTTACAAATCTGTTTAACTTTCCGGAGCCAGTTGATTTAAAAGAAAAAAAAGGTTTTCACCGGAGTACCCCTTTAACCCCTTCATGACCCAGCCCATTTTCACCTTCAGGTCCTGGGCATTTTTTGAAAATCTGACCACTGTCACTTTAAACATTAATAACTCTGGAATGCTTTTACTTATCATTCTGATTCCGAGAACTGCTGTAACAATCAGCCACCCCTGTGCAAATCGCCTCAAATGTACATGGTGCACTCTCCCTTCTGAGCCTTGTTGTGCGCCCCCAGAGCACTTTGCGCCCACATATGGGGTATCTCCATACTCGGGAGAAATTGCATTACAAGTTTAGAGGATCTTTTTTCCCCTTTTACCTCTTGTGAAAATGAAAAGTATAGGGCAACACCAGCATGTCAGAGTAAAAAAATTATTTTTTTACACTAACATGCTGGTGTAGACCCCAACTTCACCTTTTCATAAGGGGTTAAAGAAGAAAAAGCCCCCCAAAATTTGTAAGGCAATTTCTCCCGAGTACGGCAATACCCCATATGTGTCCCAAAACTGTTGCCCTGAAATACGACAGGGCTCCAAAGTGAGAGAGCGCCATGCGCATTTGAGGCCTGAATTAGGGATTTGCATAGGGGTGGACATAGGGGTATTCTATGCCAATGATTCCCAAACAGGGTGCCTCCAGATGTTGCAAAACTCCCAGCATGCCTGGACAGTCAATGGCTGTCCGGCAATACTGGGAGTTATTATTTTGCAACAGCTGGAGGCTCCGTTTTGGAAACAGTAGCGTACCAGACGTTTTTCATTTTTTTGGGGGAGGGGGGCTGTGTAGGGATAATGTGTATATGTAGTGTTTTTTATTTTAGGTTAGTGTTAGTGTAGTGTAGTGTTTTTAGGGTACAGTCACATGGGCAGAGGTTCACAGCAAGTTTGCCGCTGGGAGTTTGAGCTGCAGTGCAAATTTTGCGCCATCTCAAACTTGCAGCACTCACTGTAAACCTCCGCCCATGTGAGTGTACCCTGTACATTCACATTGGGGGGAGGGGGCAAACATCCAGCTGTTGCAAACTCCGAGCATGCCCTTTGGCTGTCCGTGCATGCTGGGAGTTGTAGTTTTGCAACAGCTGGAGGCACACTGGTTTGGAAACACTAAGTTAAGTAATAAACTTTCAAGTGTTTTGCAACCAAACTTAGCGTTTCCAAACCAGTGTGCCTCCAGCTGTTGCAAAACTACAACTCCCAGCATGCATGGTCTGTCAGTGCATGCTGGGAGTTATAGTTTTGCAACAATTGAAACAGCTGGAGGCACTGAGGTAGGAAACGGACAATGTTTCCCAACTAGTGTGCCTCCAGTTGTTGCAAAACTACAACTCCCAGCATGCCCAGACTGCCCAAGCATGCTGGAAGTTGTAGTTCGGCAATATCTGAAGGATCAGATGTTGCCGAACTACAACTTCCAGCATGCTTGGGCAGTCTGGGCATGCTGGGAGTTGTAGTTTTGCAATATCTGGAGGTCCACAGTTTGGAGACCACTGTATAATGGTCTCCAATCTATGCTCTTCCAGATGTTAGAGAACTACAACTCCCAGCATGCCTGGACAGACTGAGCATGCTGGGAGTTGTAGTTTTGCAACATCTGGAACAGCACAGATTGGAGACCATTATACAGTGGTCTCCAAACTGTGGACCTCCAGATGTTACAAAACTACAACTCCCAGCATGCCCAGAAAGCCAAAGGCTGTCTGGGCATGCTGGGAGTTGCCGTTTTGAAACTCCCAGAGGCAGCAGTGAGATCGCTTTACGGCGATCTCACTGCTGCCAATGAAGATGCCGCACTGCTGCCGGAAACTCACCTCCGGGACGCAGCGCCGCCGGGACCGCCTGGAGGACGTCGCTCGCAACGGGACCACTCGGGACACCGCATGGTCGGGTAAGTGATGCCGGGGGATGGGTAAGGGACACTTAGCAGAGCGGTGTGTGTCCCGATCCCCGTGATCGGGACTTACACACCGCGCTGCTAAATATTCTGATAGCGAAACGCTGCTATTAGCTAGTCAGATTTGACCAGCTGATAGCAGCGATCGCTGGGGGGGGTGGGGGATGAAACCCCCCGTGGTCGCATGGTAAGATGGCTGGCTATCAGTGATAGCCACCATCTTACCGGGCGCTGCGGGATGCCGCGAGTAGCGGCAAAAATGTTCATGACGTACCTGTATGTCATGGGTCGGGAAGGGGTTAATGGTATAGAGAACTGTGTCTAGTGCATTAACTCTGATTTTTTGCCCATTGAAACCAGTAGGCCCATTGTGGTCTATGGGGAAAGCTGCTGAGTTGCCCATAGCAACCAATCAGATCGCTTCTTTCATTTTTGAAAAAGTCTCTGAAAAATGAAGGAAGTAATCTGATTGGTTGCTATGGGCAACTCAGAAACTTTTCCAGGAAAATATGCTGAGTTGCCCATAGCAACCAATCAGATCGCTTCTTTCATTTTGCAAAGGCATTGTGAAAAATGAAAGAAGCAATCTGATTGGTTGCTATGGGCAACTGCACAACTCTTCCTCTACACTGGTCTTAATGAATCTCCCCCATAGAGGGAGATTTATCAAAACCTGCCCAGAGGAAAAGTTTCTGAGTTGCCCATAGCAACCAATCAGATCGCTTCTTTCATTTTTGAAAAAGCCTCTGAAAAATGAAGGATATTTTTGAGATTTTGGAAGCTGGGATACTCACTACACCCATGCATATCTAGATAATTAAGTATGGGGGGAACTTAAATTTATTTTTTAAATCACATGGAGTTTTGACTTTACTTCATTATGGTCGAATAAAGCACTTAAAGAGTTCCTTAAAATTAAAGATTCACTCTTTTGGATGAAAAGGGGCTTATTTATGTAAATCAATTATACACTTTAGGTCAAATAAAGTCGTTTGAAGAGATAGCCCATAAGTGTGTGGGGGGAAGACAATCACAAACATTGTTTTTTTACAAATAAGTAACACAGATCATAAACCAATAAAAGGAGAGATTGGAGATTTCAGGGATTCTATATATAAGAAAAGTTTAATTAGACTATTTCCTTATGCAAAGTTGCTGTCTGGGCATGCTGGGAGTTGTGGTTCTGCAGCGGTTGGGGGGTTCACAGCTTGAAGACCACTGCTATAGCGGGTGCAAATGTATCTGAGCCCTGGAACTCAAATAATGTGAAATATGAGATGATCAAAATGGAGCCCCTGCACTAATTACTTGGGTTCTGAGGTCTGTAAGGTCCATAGTAAAAACATCAGGTTCTGTCTATAGCAGATACTAAATCATGGCAGCTCAAAGAAACAAGCAGTCATTCTGACATGTCACATGTGATGTCATAGACAGCTGGAGGCCTGACATCCCACTGACAGCCGCCCGAGCCTTCAGTCAGTTCCAGTGCGATTAGTGAGAATAGTGAGATTAGCGTCTTCTTTTTCTACTTGTCTGAAATGGAGCTAAAAGGACTGGGGTTCGTCCCCCTCCTGTTGGCGTTTTGGTGTGCAGCCTGGCTTGCCACCAGCTACATCATGACGGTCGTCCTCGGCCATGCAGCCTCGCCACTGATGAGCATCAGGTAAGATAAACAAGCAAATGATTCTTATTTCATGGGTTGGGAGTGAGGAAATATCCATAATAACATTGGTTTCTTTTCCTTCACAGTGACGTGGGAAATGTCTTTCCCGAAAGCATATTATTCAGAATTGGATTTATAGGGACGTCCATTGGCACTTTGGTACTAACCTTTCTTATTTATAAGTATATGGTTATGCATACTGAAGAGTTCAGGGGTCATCAGGTCCTGATCCAGAGGATCCTGCTGGCCATTGTGTGGGCCTCCTGTTTTTCCACAGCTGTTATGCATGTATTGTCCCCCGAAGAATATCCCAGGATACACTTTGTCAGCACGATAATTTCCATTACATGTGAAGCCTTATACTACCTTGGGCAGTCCATCCAGATGTATAAATTACCAGGAGCAAAAAAAGTCATCCACCATAGTAGATGCACCTGCTGTGGCCTGACTTTTGTCTGTGTAGTTTTCTATTTTGGATATGAAACATTAAAGGAATTATTCCATAATGATGAAGACTGGGACGAGATCCGTGAAATCCCCATCATAATCATCGAGTGGGTGATGCTTCTACTGATCCTGATAAACATCGTGACCTATTATTCCACCATGCAGAGGTTATTGTTGACCGTCTCCAGAAACAGCTGCACACTCTCTCTTAGAGTAAAAATTGATGACTTCGGGGTGTAGACCACCACGGGGGCCATCAAGTGGACTTCTGGGAGAGATACTGCTCAGGACACGGAAAACATCTAAAGAAGAATAACTGGGGGACTACATATGGTGCCAGTAATCATGACACAATAATATGAGCTGGTGATATTACCTATACAAAAAAAAAATAAAAAAAAATTATAAAAAAATATTGGTGTGTGAAGTGTAATACCTAGTTAGAAAAACAGAATCAAATTCATCATTATAACCCCCCTCTGCATTACCCTGTTTATTATTTTTCAAGCAAGCACTTTGTTCTAATTCGTCCACTCTCTGGCGTGCTCCTTGTATAAGGGGTTTGGGATACCCTTTTTGTTTAAAACGATCCTCCAGGTTCTCTAGTTGTTGTAGGTATTTTTGTGTGGAAGAACAATTCCTTCGGATTCTTTTCATTTGACCGAATGGAATGTTCTTCTTCCATTATTTAAGATGGCAACTGTTAAAGTCGAGGTATCTGTTTGCATCCACCTCCTTAAAATAGTTGGCAGTATGTGAACAGCCATCCTGAATATAGATATTTAAATCCAGGAACTCACATTTTTTGGGGGACTGATGCAGCGCTGCCTTTGGATATCTCTGGCTCTGCCATAGCACTTTTTTTGAGGGGGCGTGTCGGCTGCCCCTTCGTCTGGTGGTCAACACCAGTGTTGCTCGCAAATATTCGCAATGCGCGAATTCGCGAATATTCACCAATATAGCACTATATATTCGAAATTACGAATATTGTTTTTTTCCCCCACAGTACACATCACAGTGATCATCCCTCTCTGCTTCCAGCTTGCGTGGTGTAAAGAAGGATCTAAATTTTCGCATATGGGAAAATTTGCATAAGCAAATTTTCGTTTATGCAAATTTTTCACATATGGTAACTTTCGCCCATGCAAATTTTTGTTTATGCTAATTTTTGCTTATGCGAAAATATATCGCGAATTCGAATATGGCCTATGCCGCTCAACACTAATAATGACCCCACATAAAAATGTACTATATACTTGTCCCCACAAATGAATTTATACTATAAACTGACCCCCATATATATGAATGTATACTATATACTGACCCCCATATATATGAATGTATACTATATACTGACCCCCATATATATGAATGTATACTATATACTGACCCCCATATATGAATGTATACTATATACTGACCCCCATATATATGAATGTATACTATATACTGACCCCCATATATATGAATGTATACTATATACTGACCCCCATATATATGAATGTATACTATATACTGACCCCCATATATATGAATGTATACTATATACTGACCCCCATATATATGAATGTATACTATATACTGACCCCCATATATATGAATGTATACTATATACTGACCCCCATATATGAATGTATATTATATACTGATCCCATATATATGAATGTATACTATATACTGACCCCCATATATATGAATGTATACTATATACTGACCCCCATATATATGAATGTATACTGTATACTGACCCCCATATATATGAATGTATACTATATACTGACCCCCATATATGTGAATGTATACTATATACTGACCCCATATATATGAATGTATACTATATACTGACCCCATATATATGAATGTATACTATATACTGACCCACATATATATGAATGTATACTATATACTGACCCCCATATATATGAATGTATACTATATACTGACCCCCATATATATGAATGTATACTATATACTGACCCCATATATATGAATGTATACTATATACTGACCCCCATATATATGAATGTATACTATATACTGACCCCAATATATATGAATGTATACTATATACTGACCACACTTGTGGCACTTGTAGTCCGCTGCAGGCATCCTCCATTGTATGCATTTTTATGCTGGGGATCGCCCCTAGCAACGGACTACAAGGGCAGGATCTGCTCCCCCAGTATAAATGCACAACCGCATTTGGGGTTGAGCACCTCCAGCCATTTGAGACCACGTTTTTTGTTGTTTGTTTAAATTTTATATTTGGAGGTGTGTAAACTCCAACATTAATGCTCCTTGAATATCTACAAGGCAGCATTAAGGTAGCACCTGTGAGGCCAGGCACCCATATTAGCCAACTCAGGTGGGGCTTGCAGCTTGCCTCCCTCCTCCCATTGCATGTGTGCTCAGTCACGCTGGAGGGTATCTGGGAGGAAGTTGTGAGTCAACCGAATGCTGCCGTAATTGCCCACTGGCCCCTGTTTTGCTTATCAAGCACAGGTAGGATTAGCGTTAGGTCTCGCACCAATTTGAGAAACCTTGGCGTTGGTGTGCGGGCTCTGGTGTGTCCTTCATATAAGGATACACTGGCGAATGTCTCAATTTTAACATCAGTGTTGAGGGATAGCCAATGTATTGTTTACATCTACCACAGTAGTGCACCCATATTCCTGTATTGTATCCCATATATATGAATGTATGTATATACCAGTGTTTCCCAACCTTTTTCGGGTCGGGGCACACCTTGGAAAAAAATTTTCCACGGGGCACCGCTACCGAGGTTGACGAGCAGCGGAAAAAAAAAAAAAGGATAAAACGGTAAAAAACGCAATGCACTATATCTATTTATCAGTGAGTATGTAGTTTAAAGTGCTGCTTTATACAGCAACTCACCAATGACGTCTTCTCTAATTTGCATCGTTGCCTTCTCTTCTCCATCTGGTCTGGGCCATCATCACGATTTCTTCCACCCACAATTCTTCACCGTTAAACCTGCAAAACAAACCTATTAGGCGCCAAACTTTTTTTTCTTTTTTTTTTTACATGGGTGACAGAGGTGTGTAGAAGAGTGGACATGGGTGACAGAGGGGTGGACATGGGTGACAGAGGGGTGTAGAGGGGTGGACATGGGTGACAGAGGGGTGTAGAGGGGTGTAGAGGAGTGTACAGAGGGGTGTAGAGAGGGGTGTAGAAAAGCGTACATGGGTGACAGTGGTGTAGAGGAGCGTACATGGGTGACAGGGGTGTAGAGGAGCATACATGGGTGACAGGGGTGTAGAGGAGCGTACATGGGTGACAGGGGTGTAGAGGAGCATACATGGGTGACAGGGGTGTAGAGGAGTGTACAGAGGGGTTTAGAGGAGTGTACATGAGTGACAGATGGGTGTACATGGGTGACAGAGGGGTGTAGAGGAGTGTACAGAGGGGTTTAGAGGAGTGTACATGAGTGACAGATGGGTGTACATGGGTGACAGAGGGGTGTAGAGGAGTGTACATGGGTGACAGATGGGTGTACATGGGTGACAGAGGGGTGTAGAGGAGTGTACATGAGTGACAGATGGGTGTACATGGGTGACAGGGGTGTAGAGGAGTGTACATGGGTGACAGAGGGGTATAGAGGAGTGTACATGAGTGACAGAGGGGTATAGAGGAGTGTACATGGGTGACAGATGGGTGTACATGGGTGACAGAGGGGTGTAGAGGAGTGTACATGGGTGACAGATGGGTGTACATGGGTGACAGATGGGTGTAGAGGAGTGTACATGGGTGACAGATGGGTGTACATGGGTGACAGAAGGGTGTAGAGGAGTGTACATGGGTGAAAGAGGGGTGTAGAGGAGTGTACATGGGTGACAGATGGGTGTACATGGGTGACAGAGGGGTGTAGAGGAGTGTACATGAGTGACAGAGGGGTATAGAGGAGTGTACATGGGTGACAGAGGGGTGCAGAAGAGTGTACATGGGTGACAGGAGTGTAGAGGAGTGTACATGGGTGACAGGGGTGTAGAGGAGCATACATGGGTGAAAGGGGTGTAGAGGAATGTACAAAGGGGTGTATAGGAGCTTACATGGGTGACAGGGGTGTAGAGGAGTGTACATGGGTGACAGAGGGGTAGAGAGGAGTGTATATGGGTGACAGAGGGGTGTTGAGGAATGTACCTGGGTGACAGAGGAGTGTACATGTGTGATAGATGGGTGTACATGGGTGACAGAGGGGTGTAGAGGAGCGTACATGGGTGACAAAGGTGTGTAGAGAAGTGTACATGGGTGACAGAGGGGTGTAGAGGAGTGTACATGGGTGATAGATGGGTGTAGAGGAGTGTACATGGGTGACAGAGAGGTGTAGAGGAGTGTACATGGGCGATAGATGGGTGTAGAGGAGTGTACATGGGTGACAGAGGGGTAGAGAGGAGTGCATATGGGTGACATAGGGGTATAGAGGAGTGTACATGGGTGACAGAGGGGTGTAGAGGAGTGAGCATGGGTGATAGATGGGTGTAGAGGAGTGTACATGAGTGACAGAGGGGTGTAGAGGAGTGTACATGGGTGATAGATGGGTGTAGAGGAGTGTACATGGGTGACAGAGGGGTGTAGAGGAGTGTACATGGGTGATAGAGGGGTGTAGAGGAGTGTACATGAGTGACAGAGGGGTGTAGAGGAGTGTACATGGGTGACAGAGGGGTATAGAGGAGTGTACATGGGTGACAGAGGGGTGTAGAGGAGTGTACATGGGTGACAGAGGGGTGTAGAGGAGTGTACATGGGTGACAGAGGGGTGTAGAGGAGTGTACATGAGTGACAGAGGGGTGTAGAGGAGTGTACATGGGTGACAGAGGGGTATAGAGGAGTGTACATGGGTGACAGAGGGGTGTAGAGGAGTGTACATGGGTGACAGAGGGGTGTAGAGGAGTGTACGCATAGGCGTGCACAGTCTATTGCATTAGGGTGTGCACCCTAAAGCACAAACTCATGCCGCACACGCGTGTGTGTTTATATAGATATATATATATATATATATATAAATGTCGAAAAAAATGCAGCACTACTTTACCACAGTAGGCGGGTGCCACCTCCTCAGGCTCGATCACAGCCAATTGATAACTTCTAAAATGGTGCGGCACTCCAAATATCCAAAAAATAACTATTTATTCCACATGTCAAACAGTGCGACGTTTCAGCCCCTCTTGCTTGCATGCACACATACATAAACAGACCTACACTCATATAAATATCAATACAAACAAAATGAAAAACTTTATTAAAACTTTTTGGGGGATTGGAGGCTTTTTTTTAGATTGGAGGCTCCATTATACATACACTGTACAGCAATCATACCTCCATTATACATACACTGTACAGCAATCATACATCCATTATACATACACTGTACAGCAATCATACCTCCATTATACATACACTGTACAGCAATCATACCTCCATTATACATACACTGTACAGCAATCATACCTCCATTATACATACACTGTACAGCAATCATACCTCCATTATACATACACTGTACAGCAATCATACATTCAGTATACATACACTGTACAGCAATCATACATCCATTATACATACACTGTACAGCAATCATACATCCATTATACATACACTGTACAGCAATCATACCTCCATTATACATACACTGTACAGCAATCATACCTCCATTATACATACACTGTACAGCAATCATACCTCCATTATACATACACTGTACAGCAATCATACCTCCATTATACATACACTGTACAGCAATCATACCTCCATTATACATACACTGTACAGCAATCATACATCCATTATACATACACTGTGTCTGTACAGCAATCATACCTCCATTATACATACACTGTACAGCAATCATACATTCAGTATACATACACTGTACAGCAATCATACATCCATTATACATACACTGTACAGCAATCATACCTCCATTATACATACACTGTACAGCAATCATACCTCCATTATACATACACTGTGCAGCAATCATACATTCAGTATACATACACTGTACAGCAATCATACATCCATTATACATACACTGTACAGCAATCATACATCCATTATACATACCCTGTACAGCAAGCATATCTCCATTATACATACACTGTACAGCAATCATACATTCATTTATATACACTGTACAGCAATCATACCTCCATTATACATACACTGTACAGCAATCATACATTCATTATACATACACTGTACAACAATCATACATCCATTATACATACACTGTACAGCAATCATACCTCCATTATACATACACTGTACAGCAATCATACATTCATTATACATACACTGTACAGCAATCATACATCCATTAAACATACACTGTACAGCAATCATACCTCCATTATACATACACTGTACAGCAATCATACATTCATTATACATACACTGTACAGCAATCATACCTCCATTATACATACACTGTACAGCAATCATACCTCCATTATACATACACTGTACAGCAATCATACATTCATTATACATACACTGTACAGCAATCATACCTCCATTATACATACACTGTACAGCAATCATACATCCATTATACATACACTGTACAGCAATCATACCTCCATTATACATACACTGTACAGCAATCATACCTCCATTATACATACACTGTACAGCAATCATACATTCATTATACATACACTGTACAGCAATTATACCTCCATTATACATACACTGTACAGCAATCATACATTCATTATACATACACTGTACAGCAATCATACATCCATTATACATACACTGTACATCAATCATACATCCATTATACATACACTGTACAGCAATTATACCTCCATTATACATACACTGTACAGCAATCATACATCCATTATACATACACTGTACAGCAATCATACATCCATTATACATACACTGTACAGCAATCATACATCCATTATACATACACTGTACAGCAATCATACCTCCATTATACATACACTGTACAGCAATCATACATTCATTATACATACACTGTACAGCAATTATACCTCCATTATACATACACTGTACAGCAATCATACATTAATTATACATACACTGTACAGCAATCATACCTCCATTATACATACACTGTACAGCAATCATACATCCATTATACATACACTGTACAGCAATCATACATCCATTATACATACACTGTACAGCAATCATACATTCATTATACATACACTGTACAGCAATTATACCTCCATTATACATACACTGTACAGCAATCATACATTCATTATACATACACTGTACAGCAATCATACATCCATTATACATACACTGTAAAGCAAGCATACCTCCATTATACATACACTGTACAGCAATCATACATTCAGTATACATACACTGTACAGCAATTATACATACACTGTACAGCAAGCATACCTCCATTATACATACACTGTACAGCAAGCATACCTCCATTATACATACACTGTACAGCAATCATACATTCATTATACATACACTGTACAGCAATCACACATCCATTATACATACACTGTACAGCAATCATACATTCATTATACATACACTGTACAGCAATCATACATCCATTATACATACACTGTACAGCAAGCATACCTCCATTATACATACACTGTACAGCAATCATACATTCATTATACATACACTGTACAGCAATCATACATCCATTATACATACACTGTACAGCAATCATACATTCATTATACATACACTGTACAGCAATCATACATCCATTATACATACACTGTACAGCAAGCATACATTCATTATACATACACTGTGACTGTACAGCAATAATACATCCATTATACATACACTGTACAGCAACCATACATTCATTATACATACACTGTACAGCAATCATACATCCATTATACATACACTGTCTGTACAGCAATCATACATCCATTATACATACACTGTACAGCAATCATATATTCATTATACATACACTGTACAGCAATCATACATCCATTATACATACACTGTACAGCAATCATACATCCATTATACATACACTGTGACTGTACAGCAATCATACATCCATTATACATACACTGTACAGCAATCATACATCCATTATACATACACTGACTGTACAACAATCATACATCCATTATACATACACTGTGACTGTACAGCAATCATACATCCATTATACATACACTGTACAGCAAGCGTACATCCATTATACATACACTGTACAGCAAGCGTACCTCCATTATACATACACTGTACAGCAAGCATACCTCCATTATACATACACTGTGACTGTACAGCAATCATACATCCATTATACATACACTGTACAGCAAGCATACATTAATTATACATACACTGTACAGCAATCATACATCCATTATACATACACTGTACAGCAAGCATACCTCCATTATACATACACTGTACAGCAATCATACATTCATTATACATACACTGTACAGCAATCATACATCCATTATACATACACTGTACAGCAATCATACATTCATTATACATACACTGTACAGCAATTATACCTCCATTATACATACACTGTACAGCAATCATACATTCATTATACATACACTGTACAGCAATCATACATCCATTATACATACACTGTAAAGCAAGCATACCTCCATTATACATACACTGTACAGCAATCATACATTCAGTATACATACACTGTACAGCAATCATACATCCATTATACATACACTGTACAGCAAGCATACCTCCATTATACATACACTGTACAGCAAGCATACCTCCATTATACATACACTGTACAGCAATCATACATTCATTATACATACACTGTACAGCAATCACACATCCATTATACATACACTGTACAGCAATCATACATTCATTATACATACACTGTACAGCAATCATACATCCATTATACATACACTGTACAGCAAGCATACCTCCATTATACATACACTGTACAGCAATCATACATTCATTATACATACACTGTACAGCAATCATACATCCATTATACATACACTGTACAGCAATCATACATTCATTATACATACACTGTACAGCAATCATACCTCCATTATACATACACTGTACAGCAATCATACCTCCATTATACATACACTGTACAGCAATCATACATTCAGTATACATACACTGTACAGCAATCATACATCCATTATACATACACTGTACAGCAATCATACATCCATTATACATACCCTGTACAGCAAGCATATCTCCATTATACATACACTGTACAGCAATCATACATTCATTTATATACACTGTACAGCAATCATACCTCCATTATACATACACTGTACAGCAATCATACATTCATTATACATACACTGTACAACAATCATACATCCATTATACATACACTGTACAGCAATCATACCTCCATTATACATACACTGTACAGCAATCATACATTTATTATACATACACTGTACAGCAATCATACATCCATTAAACATACACTGTACAGCAATCATACCTCCATTATACATACACTGTACAGCAATCATACATTCATTATACATACACTGTACAGCAATCATACCTCCATTATACATGCACTGTACAGCAATCATACCTCCATTATACATACACTGTACAGCAATCATACATTCATTATACATACACTGTACAGCAATCATACCTCCATTATACATACACTGTACAGCAATCATACATCCATTATACATACACTGTACAGCAATCATACCTCCATTATACATACACTGTACAGCAATCATACCTCCATTATACATACACTGTACAGCAATCATACATTCATTATACATACACTGTACAGCAATTATACCTCCATTATACATACACTGTACAGCAATCATACATTCATTATACATACACTGTACAGCAATCATACATCCATTATACATACACTGTACATCAATCATACATCCATTATACATACACTGTACAGCAATTATACCTCCATTATACATACACTGTACAGCAATCATACATCCATTATACATACACTGTACAGCAATCATACATCCATTATACATACACTGTACAGCAATCATACCTCCATTATACATACACTGTACAGCAATCATACATTCATTATACATACACTGTACAGCAATTATACCTCCATTATACATACACTGTACAGCAATCATACATTAATTATACATACACTGTACAGCAATCATACCTCCATTATACATACACTGTACAGCAATCATACATCCATTATACATACACTGTACAGCAATCATACATCCATTATACATACACTGTACAGCAATCATACATTCATTATACATACACTGTACAGCAATTATACCTCCATTATACATACACTGTACAGCAATCATACATTCATTATACATACACTGTACAGCAATCATACATCCATTATACATACACTGTAAAGCAAGCATACCTCCATTATACATACACTGTACAGCAATCATACATTCAGTATACATACACTGTACAGCAATCATACATCCATTATACATACACTGTACAGCAAGCATACCTCCATTATACATACACTGTACAGCAAGCATACCTCCATTATACATACACTGTACAGCAATCATACATTCATTATACATACACTGTACAGCAATCACACATCCATTATACATACACTGTACAGCAATCATACATTCATTATACATACACTGTACAGCAAGCATACCTCCATTATACATACACTGTACAGCAATCATACATTCATTATACATACACTGTACAGCAATCATACATCCATTATACATACACTGTACAGCAATCATACATTCATTATACATACACTGTACAGCAATCATACATCCATTATACATACACTGTACAGCAAGCATACATTCATTATACATACACTGTGACTGTACAGCAATAATACATCCATTATACATACACTGTACAGCAACCATACATTCATTATACATACACTGTACAGCAATCATACATCCATTATACATACACTGTCTGTACAGCAATCATACATCCATTATACATACACTGTACAGCAATCATATATTCATTATACATACACTGTACAGCAATCATACATTCATTATACATACACTGTACAGCAATCATACCTCCATTATACATACACTGTACAGCAATCATACATTCATTACACATACACTGTACAGCAATTATACCTCCATTATACATACACTGTACAGCAATCATACATTCATTATACATACACTGTACAGCAATCATACATCCATTATACATACACTGTACATCAATCATACATCCATTATACATACACTGTACAGCAATTATACCTCCATTATACATACACTGTACAGCAATCATACATCCATTATACATACACTGTACAGCAATCATACATCCATTATACATACACTGTACAGCAATCATACCTCCATTATACATACACTGTACAGCAATCATACATTCATTATACATACACTGTACAGCAATTATACCTCCATTATACATACACTGTACAGCAATCATACATTAATTATACATACACTGTACAGCAATCATACCTCCATTATACATACACTGTACAGCAATCATACATCCATTATACATACACTGTACAGCAATCATACATCCATTATACATACACTGTACAGCAATCATACATTCATTATACATACACTGTACAGCAATTATACCTCCATTATACATACACTGTACAGCAATCATACATTCATTATACATACACTGTACAGCAATCATACATCCATTATACATACACTGTAAAGCAAGCATACCTCCATTATACATACACTGTACAGCAATCATACATTCAGTATACATACACTGTACAGCAATCATACATCCATTATACATACACTGTACAGCAAGCATACCTCCATTATACATACACTGTACAGCAAGCATACCTCCATTATACATACACTGTACAGCAATCATACATTCATTATACATACACTGTACAGCAATCACACATCCATTATACATACACTGTACAGCAATCATACATTCATTATACATACACTGTACAGCAAGCATACCTCCATTATACATACACTGTACAGCAATCATACATTCATTATACATACACTGTACAGCAATCATACATCCATTATACATACACTGTACAGCAATCATACATTCATTATACATACACTGTACAGCAATCATACATCCATTATACATACACTGTACAGCAACCATACATTCATTATACATACACTGTGACTGTACAGCAATAATACATCCATTATACATACACTGCACAGCAACCATACATTCATTATACATACACTGTACAGCAATCATACATCCATTATACATACACTGTCTGTACAGCAATCATACATCCATTATACATACACTGTACAGCAATCATATATTCATTATACATACACTGTACAGCAATCATACATCCATTATACATACACTGTACAGCAATCATACATCCATTATACATACACTGTGACTGTACAGCAATCATACATCCATTATACATACACTGTACAGCAATCATACATCCATTATACATACACTGACTGTACAGCAATCATACATCCATTATACATACACTGTGACTGTACAGCAATCATACATCCATTATACATACACTGTACAGCAAGCATACATCCATTATACATACACTGTACAGCAAGCGTACCTCCATTATACATACACTGTACAGCAAGCATACCTCCATTATACATACACTGTGACTGTACAGCAATCATACATCCATTATACATACACTGTACAGCAAGCATACATTAATTATACATACACTGTACAGCAATCATACATCCATTATACATACACTGTACAGCAAGCATACCTCCATTATACATACACTGTACAGCAATCATACATTCATTATACATACACTGTACAGCAATCATACATCCATTATACATACACTGTACAGCAATCATACATTCATTATACATACACTGTACAGCAATCATACATCCATTATACATACACTGTACAGCAAGCATACATTCATTATACATACACTGTATAGCAAGCATACCTCCATTATACATACACTGTACAGCAAGCATACCTCCATTATACATACACTGTACAGCAATCATACATTCATTATACATACACTGTACATTAATCATACCTCCATTATACATACACTGTACAGCAATCATACATTCATTATACATACACTGTACAGCAATCATACATCTATTATACATACACTGTACAGCAAGCATACCTCCATTATACATACACTGTACAGCAATTATACATTCAGTATACATACACTGTACAGCAATCATACATCCATTATACATACACTGTACAGCAAGCATACCTCCATTATACATACACTGTACAGCAAGCATACCTCCATTATACATACACTGTACAGCAATCATACATTCATTATACATACACTGTACAGCAATCATACATCCATTATACATACACTGTACAGCAATCATACATTCATTATACATACACTGTACAGCAATCATACATCCATTATACATACACTGTACAGCAAGCATACCTCCATTATACATACACTGTACAGCAATCATACATGCATTATACATACACTGTACAGCAATCATACATCCATTATACATACACTGTACAGCAATCATACATTCATTATACATACACTGTACAGCAATCATACATCCATTAAACATACACTGTACAGCAAGCATACATTCATTATACATACACTGTGACTGTACAGCAATCATACATCCATTATACATACACTGTACAGCAATCATACATTCATTATACATACACTGTACAGCAATCATACATCCATTATACATACACTGTGTCTGTACAGAAGTCATACATCCATTATACATACACTGTACAGCAATCATACATTCATTATACATACACTGTACAGCAATCATACATCCATTATACATACACTGTACAGCAATCATACATCCATTATACATACACTGTGACTGTACAGCAATCATACATCCATTATACATGCACTGTACAGCAATCATACATCCATTATACATACACTGACTGTACAGCAATCATACATCCATTATACATACACTGTGACTGTACAGCAATCATACATCCATTATACATACACTGTACAGCAAGCGTACCTCCATTATACATACACTGTGACTGTACAGCAATCATACATCCATTATACATACACTGTACAGCAAACATACCTCTATTATACATACACTGTGACTGTACAGCAATCATACATCCATTATACATACACTGTACAGCAATCATACATCCATTATACATACACTGTGACTGTACAGCAATCATACATCCATTATACATACACTGTGACTGTACAGCAAGCATACCTCCATTATACATACACTGACTGTACAGCAATCATACATCCATTATACATACACTGTACAGCAAGCATACCTCCATTATACATACACTGTACAGCAATCATACATCCATTATACATACACTCTACAGCAAGCATACATCCATTATACATACACTGTACAGCAAGCATACCTCCATTATACATACACTGTACAGCAATCATACATCCATTATACATACACTGTGACTGTACAGCAATCATACATCTATTATACATACACTGTGACTGTACAGCAAGCACACCTCCATTATACATATACTGACTGTACAGCAATCATACATCCATTATACATACACTGTACAGCAATCATACATTCATTATACATACACTGTACAGCAATCATACATCCATTATATATACACTGTGTCTGTACAGCAATCATACATCCATTATATATACACTGTACAGCAATCATACCTCCATTATACATACACTGTACAGCAAGCATACCTCCATTATTCATACACTGTACAGCAAGCATACCTCCATTATACATACACTGTGACTGTACAGCAATCATACATCCAATCCATTAATAATGGATTGGATGTATGATTGTTGTACAGTCACAGACACAGTGCATGTATAATGGATGTATGATTGCTGTACAGTGTATGTATAATGGACAGGGCCGTCTTTAATTTTGATTGGACCCTGGGCAAGCAATTTTTTTTTTGGGCCCCCCCCGGTCCCCCACCCCCATCCCACACACACTCGGGATACAAGGAGTGTACATGGGTGACAGAGGGGTATAGAGGAGTGTACATGGGTGACAGAGGGGTATAGAGGAGTGTACATGGGTGACAGAGGGGTGTAGAGGAGTGTACGCATAGGCGTGCGCTGTCTATTGCATTAGGGTGTGCACCCTAAAGCACAAACTCACGCCGCACACGCGTGTGTGTGTTTATATATATATATATATATATATATAAATGTCCAAAAAAATGCAGCACTACTTTACCACAGTAGGCGGGTGCCAGCTCCTCAGGCTCGATCACAGCCAATTGATAACTTCAAAAATGGTGCGGCACTCCAAATATCCAAAAAATAACTATTTATTCCACATGTCAAACAGTGCGACGTTTCAGCCCCTCTTGCTTGCATGCACACATACATAAACAGACCTACACTCATATAAATATCAATACAAACAAAATGAAAAACTTTATTAAAACTTTTTTGGGGATTGAAAGCTTTTTTTTTAGATTGGAGGCTCCATTATACATACACTGTACAGCAATCATACCTCCATTATACATACACTGTACAGCAATCATACCTCCATTATACATACACTGTACAGCAAGCATACCTCCATTATACATACACTGTACAGCAATCATACCTCCATTATACATACACTGTACAGCAATCATACATTCAGTATACATACACTGTACAGCAATCATACATTCAGTATACATACACTGTACAGCAATCATACCTCCATTATACATACACTGTACAGCAATCATACCTCCATTATACATACACTGTGCAGCAATCATACATTCAGTATACATACACAAAACAGCAATCATACATCCATTATACATACACTGTACAGCAATCATACATCCATTATACATACACTGTACAGAAAGCATACCTCCATTATACATACACTGTACAGCAATCATACATTCATTATACATACACTGTACAGCAATCATACCTCCATTATACATACACTGTACAGCAATCATACATTCATTATACATACACTGTACAGCAATCATACATCCATTATACATACACTGTACAGCAATCATACCTCCATTATACATACACTGTACAGCAATCATACATTCATTATACATACACTGTACAGCAATCATACCTCCATTATACATACACTGTACAGCAATCATACCTCCATTATACATAGACTGTACAGAAATCATACATTCATTATACATACACTGTACAGCAATCATACATTCATTATATATACACTGTACAGCAATTATACATTCATTATACATACACTGTACAGCAAGCATACCTCCATTATACATACACTGTACAGCAATCATACATTCAGTATACATACACTGTACAGTAATCATACATCCATTATACATACACTGTACAGCAAGCATACATCCATTATACATACACTGTACAGCAAGCATACCTGCATTATACATACACTGTACAGCAATCATACATTCATTATACATACACTGTACAGCAATCATACATCCATTATACATACACTGTACAGCAATCATACAACCCTTATACATACACTGTCCAGCAATCATACATCCATTATACATACACTGTACAGCAAGCATACCTCCATTATACATACACTGTACAGCAATCATACATTCATTATACATACACTGTACAGCAATCATACCTCCATTATACATACACTGTACAGCAATCATACATTCATTATACATACACTGTACAGCAATCATACATTCATTATACATACACTGTACAGCAATCATACCTCCATTATACATACACTGTACAGCAATCATACATTCATTATACATACACTGTACAGCAATCATACATTCATTATACATACACTGTACAGCAATCATACATCCATTATACATACACTGTACAGCAATCATACATCCATTATACATACACTGTACAGCAATCATACATCCATTATACATACACTGTACAACAATCATACCTCCATTATACATACACTGTACAGCAAGCATACCTCCATTATACATACACTGTACAGCAATCATACATCCATTATACATACACTGTACAGCAATCATACATCCATTATACATACACTGTACAGCAATCATACATCCATTATACATACACTGTACAGCAATCATACATCCATTATACATACACTGTACAGCAAGCATACATTCATTATACATACACAGTGACTGTACAACAATCATACATACATTATACATACACTGTACAGCAATCATACATTCATTATACCTACACTGTACAGCAATCATACATCCATTATACATACACTGTACAGCAATCATACATCCATTATACATACACTGTACAGCAATCATACATCCATTATACATACACTGACTGTACAGCAATCATACATCCATTAAACATACACTGTGACTGTACAGCAATCAAACATCCATTATACATACACTGTACAGCAAGCGTACCTTCATTATACATACACTGTGACTGTACAGCAATCATACATCCATTATACATACACTGTACAGCAAGCATACCTCCATTATACATACACTGTGACTGTACAGCAATCATACATCCATTATACATACACTGTACAGCAATCATACATCCATTATACATACACTGTACAGCAAGCATACCTCCATTATACATACACTGTACAGCAATCATACCTCCATTATACATACACTGTACAGCAATCATACCTCCATTATACATACACTGTACAGCAAGCATACTTCCATTATACATACACTGTACAGCAATCATACCTCCATTATACATACACTGTGACTGTACAGCAAGCATACCTCCATTATACATACACTGACTGTACAGCAATCATACATCCATTATACATACACTGTACAGCAAGCATACCTCCATTATACATACACTGTACAGCAAGCATACTTCCATTATACATACACTGTACAGCAAGCATACCTCCATTATACATACACTGTACAGCAATCATACCTCCATTATACATACACTGTGACTGTACAGCAATCATACATCCAATCCATTAATAATGGATTGGATGTATGATTGTTGTACAGTCACAGACACAGTGTATGTATAATGGATGTATGATTGCTGTACAGTGTATGTATAATGGACAGGGCCGTCTTTAATTTTGATTGGACCCTGGGCAAGCAATTTTTTTTTGGGGCCCCCCGGTCCCCCACCCCCATCCCACACACACTCGGGATCAGTACAGGATCAGTAATGTAATGTATGTACACAATGACCTCACCAGCAGAATAGTGAGTACAGCTCTGGAGAGAGGTTGGGTGTGTCTGAGCTCCTGTGACTTCCAGAGACTTCCAGTGAAGCAGCGTTTTCACCGCCCCTACCCAGGTGTGTGGCAGGCGCCTGGGTAGGTTTTTCCTGCTATGGACCCCAGAATTCCATCGTCCACTCCCCGTTTATGGCCGGCTGGGAGTGTGAGGGAGCATGCGACGGCCAGTAGCCAGGATGGGATGAGGCGTTCAGCCAGGACCCACAACATCCCCCCCCCCTCCCCCATCCCCTGCTGGAAGCTGCAAAGCTTCCAGCAAAAGTGTCTCCAGGCAAAGGAGTGCAGGAAAGGCTAAGGTGTCTGGTTCCTCTGAACCCCAGCAATGGGGAGTAAAGGGGCCCAGAGAATCCCTGGCTACCTTCGGATCCAGAATCCAGGCTAAGATGGCAGAATATGAGCAACTCGGCAAACAGCTCAGAGGCCTGAGGGAAGAGCTGAAGCTTGTGTCTTACCAGGCAGATACAGCAGCCAAGACCAAGAGAGCAGCATTCACTGCAAAGGTGAGATCATTAAAGAAAGAGGTGGAGGATCTGGTGCAGCTGAGGTCGGACATTGTGGCTGGAGCTGGATTCCTCGGTGAGAAGCTGATCAATAAGGAAAGGTTCTCCAACATGCGTGCTTCCAGAGGTTCAGAAAAACTGCATGATGACTTCCAGAGTGAGGAGGAGGAGATGGAGGAAGGTGATGGAGGTGAGGAGGGCAATGTGAGTGGGGGGGATATGGACATGGGTTCTGTTGGTGCCACCAATGTTGCCCCCGCTTACCCTGAGTGAGGACTACATAATGGCAGCTCAGGTGGCCTTACCTCCCTCCAGCGAGGATGAGGACGGTGATGGCAGTGACTGTGGTGAAGGCAGCGGCTTGGCGGATGGGGGTCTCCTGCGGGCGATTGTGATGCAGGAGTCCCCCACCCGTCTGGAAAATTTTTCTTTTGGAGAAGATCTGGGCCCAGAGGAGAAGAGGAGGAATAAAAAAAAGGGCAAGAAGAGGAAAAAAACTGAAGGGCAGATAAAGTTTGTGTTTTCTCCCCTCCAGCAGTCTGGGCTGGCTGAGAAGTCAGTTCAGGGTGCTGGGTCCCCCAATCTGCCAGACCCCGTTTCTGTAGTGGAACCGGGCCAGCATGGGGGATACAGTAGTGCACCCAAAATGTCCGCGGGTGCTATAGAAAATAAAGGGCACCCTCCTGTGAGGGGGGAGGGTGTCCAGGCACCAGAAAATGGCGGTAGTTTCTCCCGTTCAGGGGGCATTCCCCGGGTTGAAGTGAGCGGTACAAGTCCTGGCGCTGCAGGGCACCAGACCTTGGTGGTTCAGGGGGCGGTCCCCTATGTCCGGTTGGTACCGTTTCTGGCGCTGCGGGGCACTCACCTGTAAAGGGGGAGGTTCCCTGCACGTCAGCTGCAATAGGCGGGGCAGGAGTGCGTCCGAAGGGACAGCTCCTGCCAAAATCCATGACTTCGTGTGAGGGGGCGGGGCCATCCATATCAGAGGCGGAGCCTGTGTCTGCACCCCAGAAGACTGGAAATGCAACCCTAGTCCTGAAACCGGCGACCCTTATACATAATGCAATAGACCCAGCCAGCCCAGCCTGTAATATACAGAGTGTAGGCAAGAGTGAAAGTGAGAGCAAAAATGTGTGGAACAATGGTAATGTCCAGAGTGTGAGTTATGGTAGTGCGCATGGGAGGAGTTGTGGTAGCAGTGTGGATGAGGGGGGTGCAAGTGGGATGCAAGAGAAGGGTGCAAGGGGAGTGCAAGAGAGGGGTGCAAGGGGAGTGCAAGAGAGGGGTGCAAGTGGAGTGCAAGAGAGGGGTACAAGTGGAGTGCAAGAGAGGGGTGTAAGTGGAGTGCAAGAGAGGGGTGCAAGTGGAATGCAGGTGAGGAGTGGTAGTGGAATGCCAGAGAGAGGTTTGACTGACACCTCAGCTAAGAACAAGGGTCCTGGTTTGGGATCTGGGTCAGGTCCTGGTTCGACTGCCCCCCGGTAGTGGCTGCTTCTCCCAGAAGCTATGCCAGCGTCACTGCCGGGGGATCAGGGGGATCCCCATCTCCATCTGGCTCTGGGGGTCACTTGCAACAGCGCCTCCTGGAGGCTCTACGTAGGGGAGACAGGTCAATCCATGTAGAGGGGAGGGGTGAGGTTGACCTGTCTTTTTGGATAGAAAGACACGGCTTAGGCGCCTTCCGAGAACAAAACGGGGAGGTGGTCTGGTCCCTCCCGACATCCGGGCAGGAAAGTGGCCGTAGGAATGTGGTCCGTTTAGTGTGGAGGGGCGAAGATGCGTGTCCGCCTCGGGGTAAGGTGGTTGAGCTCCTCCTCCGGATGGAATTCAGGGCAAGTGACATCTTTGCCCTGATCCACCCCTACGATACTTCCGAATTTGACATCAGCTTCGTTCGGCCGGAGGGTTTGGAACTCTTCTGGTCGAACTATGAGGTGGTGAAGAGTGAGCCCGGCTGGCGGGATTTCGCCGTAAAGGCCATATCCCGTCAGAATCTGGCCAAGAAAGTGACCGTATTGACACGTAACGAGTCACTATCTTGCTGTGACATCATGACCTGGCTCAGCCGATATGGGGATGTGACGGACATGCCAAAAAAGAACTATGACGAACATGGGATCTGGTCTCGGGCCTGGATGTTTTCCGTCAAACTGAAGCGTTCGGGGAGCACTGTTGCCCACATCCCATCAGCTGCTTTTCTTGGGAGAGACAGAATCCAAGTTTTCTACCAGGGGCAGCCCAAGGTCTGTCACAGATGTGGCAGCCCCACCCACTTTAGCGCAGCCTGTACCGTGCAGGTCTGTGCACTGTGCGGTGGGGTAGGTCATCTTGCCGCATCCTGTCGGCAGATCCGGTGTCATCTGTGTGGTGTCTTAGGACACCCTTTCAGCCGTTGTCCTAGCGCTTTTGCCCGGGCAACTGTCACCTTGGCTGGGGAGAGCAGTAATGTTGCCTCAGCTGGGGAGGGCACGAGTGCGGGTGAAGGTGCAACAGGGTCAGTGAAGAGGAAAAGTCCCGCCAAGCTGAGGCGGGAGGCTAATCGCAGAAGGAGCAGGGAACTGGAGAGTTCCCATGTGGCAGGGGTAGCTTCTGACCCTGCTCCAGAGGTTAGTCCTGAAACTGCTGAGGCCCTGGAGGAAAATGTGCTGGAGGAGGAAGTGAGGAGAATCTGTGGAGAAGAGGGCAGCAAGGCCGATCTTTCCGATTCCTCCCACTATGAAAGTGTGGATGAGGAAGGTGAAGAGCGGCCAAAAAAGAAGGGCAATAAAAGGTAAAAGAAGAGGTCGGAGCCCTCTAGTCCCCGTGCTACGGACCAGGTCCCAAGCGGAAGCCTACCTGCCCCCCCTCTGATTGATCTGTCTAACCGGTACTCTGTCCTTGATGACATCTCCTCCCCCTCTTTGGAGGGGGTGGTCGAGGATGGGGTACCTAAAGTGGGGGAGCCTCCGGGGGGAACTGGGCCCTGTCCTGATGGGGCAGTTTCCTCAGGGGATGGGGCCAAACCAGAGCCAGACGGAGATGGGGATTCAAAAATGGACCAATCAGAGTCTAAAAAAAGACTAAAAGAGAAAGAAGCCTCCTCGTCTGGGGATGAGGGGCTAAAGAAAAGACAGAAATGAGGGGGTTAGGGTCGTCTAACTCAATCACCCATGATGGCGGCACTCACCCCATTGACGCTGGCATCTATTAACTGTGCCAGTATAAAGTCTGATACGGCTAGATTCGCAGCCTTTGATTTTCTCGGCCGTGTTGAAGCCGATATTTTGTATCTGCAGGAGACCAGGTTGTCAGATCTAGCCTCCCTGGTAAAAGCCAGGAGAGAGTGGAGGCACGGGCCCTCCCACTGGTCTCTTGCGGCTGAGCCGTATAGTGGGGTGGCGGTCCTTTTTACCGCTCCGGTTGAATGCAGACGGGTTATTGAGTTAGAAATGGGGAGGTGCCTGATCTTAGATGTCCTCATGAAGGGACAGGAGCTCCGGCTCATTAACATCTACGCCCCACAAACCAAGTGGGGCCGCAAAGATCTCTTTATGAGGATCAAGCCCTTCCTTTTTACTAGCCGGCAAGTGATCTTTGGAGGGGACTTCAATACTGTCACAAGGTCCCAAGATAGGAGAGGTTCCAATGGTCCGCTGGCTTACGATAGCATAGCTCTCAATAATATAGTTAGGGAAGCTCGCCTAGAGGACGCCCACATCCGGTGCCCCTCAGGCCACGCGGGTTTCACCTATCATCGAGGTAGCTGCAGGTCTAGGATAGACAGGTTTTATTTAAAGGAGGAAGCCGTCTCTTCCGCAGTGTCCGTGGTTGAGGTGGAGTTCTCCGATCACTGTATGATTTTGTTTTCCATGAATGTTTCAGGGACCCCCCGGATGGGTAAAGGTTATTGGAAGCTGAATTCGTCCCTCCTGGAGGAAGCGGAGATAAGACAGTCCTTTGAGGATTTTCTTCAGAGTCAGGTACCTTTACTGGACCTTTGTAGTAGTAAGTCAGAGTGGTGGGAGATATTCAAGAAGCGGGTTGCGGGGTTCTTCCGCCAGCTCTCGAGCCTCAGGTCCCTGAACAGGTATTGCTTGTATCAGGGTCTGAGGAGGAAACTCGAGCTTCTCGTCTCGACTGGAGGTAGCCGGGAGGATATCTCCAGAGTGAAGTCCATGCTGATGAGGTGTCAGTATGATAGGCACGCATCTTTGGTTTTTGAGAGGGATTTTGGGAAGTACCGCTCGCCCGACCCTTACAGAAACTGCAAGATGTCAGTGAGTAGTAAAATCATCTCAGGACTGATTGATAGTATGGGATCTCTGAATCGGTCCAGATCAGGGATCCTGGAGGTCGTCAGATCCTTCTACTTGCACCTCTTGGGGAGCAAGGATCTAGATCGGGACAAGATGTCGGCTTTCCTGGCTGAAACCATTCCTGAGCCAGGGGTAGACCCCTCTCTTGGTCTTTGGCAGAAGAAATTAAGGAAGAGGAAGTGAGATTGGCGATCGAGGGGCTTGCCCCCAAGAAGTCGCCAGGTCCGGATGGCTTAACATCCGAGTGGTACAAGACCTTTAAGGAGTCTTTAGCTCCCCTCTTGACTGTGGTATTCAATGAGTGTCTCTCCTCGGGCACTCTGCCTAGGTCAATGAGGAGGTCAGCCCTGATTCTTCTCTCAAAGGGTAAAGATCCTAGCCGGATTGAGAATTGGAGGCCCATAGCTCTTCTCAATACGGACAGGAAGCTTCTGGCCAAGATACTGTTTAATCGGTTGGTGGAGTTTGCACCCCGGCTCCTTTTGGGGGCCCAGCACTGCTCTGTTCCAGGCCGAAGCACCTTAAGTGCTGTCCTGAGTGTCAGGGAGGCAGTGGAGCGGAGCAGTGCGGGTCTCTGGAAGGGGTACTTACTGTCCTTGGATCAGGCCAAAGCATTTGATCGGGTGAACCATGACTACATCTGGTCCATCCTTCTGAGATATGGCTTACCGAGTACTTTTGTTAATTGGCTCAAGATCTTGTATGCAGGGGCAGAGAGTTTCCCGCTGGTGAACGGTTGGTCTGGCCGCTCTTTTGTGGTGGGGTCCGGAGTCCGTCAGGGTTGTCCTTTGAGCCCGCTGTTATACGTGTTCGCAATCGATCCCTTCGTCCGGAGGGTAGATTGTGGACCATTGGCGGGAGTCGGGATGAGTCTGGCAGAGCCGGATGTCGCCCAGAGAGTGGTGGCGTATGCTGATGATGTCACCATTTTCGTCTCCTCGAGGGGGGAGGTCGATGTGGTGATGTCAGAGGTGGACCGCTACTCGGAGGCTTCCGGGTCTAAGATCAACCGGGATAAGTGTGAAAGTCTCTGGCTGGGAGGGGGGGATCCCACGTTTGATCTCCCGGGCACCCTTCCAGGGCCCCAAGAATCAGCAAAAGTTTTGGGCATCACATTCGGCCAGGATGATTATCCCACCAAAAACTGGGATGGTAAGCTCCATGATGCCACTCAGAAGGTGAACCAGTGGAAGGGTTGGTCTATGACCCTCAGGGAAAGGGTACACCTGATCAAATCGTACCTGCTCCCCTTGTTTATCTATCTGGGCAGTGTATGTATCTTACCAGAGGATTACTACACTAGGGTCTACAGCCTGTTTTTCCAACTGTTATGGAGGAACAGGATGAACCTAGTCAAGAGGGAGGTTACGTACTGCACGAGGAGACTAGGGGGTTTATCTATGGTAAACCCGGTGGTGTTCTTAACAAACACCTTCTTGAAAGCCAACATCTCAAACCTCTGGTCAGAGAGGGCTTCTCCGTGGGTACTCTCCTACAGGGAGTGGTTTCGGCCTTTCTTCCAGGAATGGGAGACAGGAGGGCAAGTGAAGGACCTCCGTACGCCCCATGGATATCTTCCGGCTTACGCTACCCCGACTCTGAAGGCGATACGTCGGTGGGGTCTGGGAGTGTGGGAGATCAGGACCCAGTCAAGGCAGTTCCTTGACAAACGGGTTCTGTTGACCCGCTTCCAGAAGCCTCTGGCGCTCAGCGACTGCCCAGGTCAGGATCTGAGGGTGGGGTTGTTTCTTTTAAACATGAAAAGGATCCCCCAGAAGTTTTGGGACTTGGCCTGGCGCTGCTTTCAGGGGAAGCTATATGTGAGGGACAATTTGAAGTGTAGGAGATCTGATGACCGGGACTGTCCCCGAGAAGAGTGTGTGGACACGCTGGAAAGCATGGACCATTTCCTCCTTCATTGTCCCTTTAATATAGGGGTTTACAAACTGGTGGGCGCTTCCATTGGCTGGAGTCAACTTGCCGGCCTTACCTACCCGGAGTGGGCTTATGGGGCATTCAGGAACCTGGGTGGTCGAGACCGGGGCACTTTATTCTTAGTTAGCTTAGTGATTAGGTACCACATGTGGAACGCACAGTGTTTAGTGTCTACGCAGCGTAAAGTCCTCTCCGAGGTGGAGGTCTGTAGGAATATCACCGGTGACCTCGGGAAGATCAGGTCTTTGGAGTATGGCAGTCTTGGTACCAGTAGGGCTTCTCTCCTATGGAGAGGGTTTTCTTTTGATGTGCCCTAGGTACTAGACCTTCTGGGTAGAGTACCCTTGTTTTGGTTAGGGACAGTGATGTAAGGGGACAGGGTTAGGGTGATAGTAGGGTCAGTTTCCATTTTAAGGATAATGATAGGGTGAGAGGTAGGGAGGTGTTAGGGAAAGTATGTAAATTTTTGTATGTATCAGGATTGCCATCCTTCTTCCTGGTGGTGGGCTAATGCATGTGCACCATAGCCTTTTGTTTTGTTTTCCGATGTTTAGGTTATGAAGGGCTTACAGGCACCGAACTTGGGCCTAGTGTGGGTTATATTGTTTATGTATGTTATAAAGTTGGTTATGGTTAAGTTGGTTGGGAGGAGTTCTAGGTTGGGTGGGTGTATTTGGTGGGTGGTGGTTTTCTTTTGGTGGACCAGGCAGGGGTCAGTCGTGGCTGGACATTGAGAACTGTGGACTCTGACCCATGTACAGGAGGGCGGGTGGTGTGGGTGAAGGGATAGTTTAGAGTAGGATGTTTTATTGTATATTTAGGTGTGTTTCCTGTATAATAATAGGTGTGTATATAGTGTATATAGTTTATATGTATAAATTGTGTACATTACATGTAATTATTATAAATATATATATATATTAGTTTTATTTTATTTATTTTTTTATCTTGATTTTTGAATTATATATTGTTTATATTGTGTTTATAGTAGAGATAGATATGGCAGTCGAACCAGATGTTATTTTTGTAGTAATTTTTGTATCCAGTTGTGGTTTAGGTCTTGTGGGATAACGTAGAAAACTAATGTATATATGTGTGTGTGGAAGGGGAAAAAAAAGTGTGTGTGTATATATATATATATATATATATATATATATATATAAATTTGGTGTGCAGTGGGAGTGCTTGTTGTGTTTTCGGTTTGTAATATGTGATTTTTCCCAAGTTTGGGTGTTTTTTGAGTTGTAGATTAATTTATCTTTATGCCTTTGTAAAGTTATGGATCTGTGATACATGTGTGTGGCATAGTATTATTATTATTATTAGTGTTATTATAAAAAAAATAAAAAATAAAAAATATTTAAAAAAAAATACAAAAAAAATATATATATATATATAAAAAAAGGGGTGGTGGTGTGTAGTGGGAGTGCTTGTTGTGTTTTCTGTGTGTTTTGTAGTGTGTGTTTTTCCCAAGTCTGGGTGTTTTTGAGTTACAGCTAAATAGTGCTATTTTTATGTTTCTTTTTTGGTTATGTAAGTTGAGTATGCATGTGAGTGTGTTGTTAGATATTTGGTTATGTAAGGTGTGTTTTTCTTTTTGTTAGGAAAAGTGGGCTGGCCGGTTAGGCAGGATTTATGTTCTTTTATTTTAAATGTAAAGTTTTGGTTTATGTTATTTCATGTTGCTGTTTTCAGTTATGGCCAAGTTGTGCTGGTTTTGTGTTTTTGTTATGACTTATATTTTTCTAATAAAAGATCTACAGGATATAACTCAGGATCAATACAGGATAAGTAATGTAATGTATGTACACAGTGACCTCACCAGCAGAATAGTGAGTACAGCTCTGGAGAGAAGGTGTGTTCTGCTGAGCTCCAGAGTTTCCCAGAGAAGCAGTGATTTTTTTCCACCCCTCCCCAGGTGTGTGGCAGACACCTGGGTAGGTTTTCCTGCTATGGAGCCCCGGGAAGCTGGGGCTTCATCTTGCACCCCCCGTTCTCGGCTGGCGGGGTGTGCAAAGGAAAATGCAACAGCCAGTAGTGAGGATGGGGTGAGGAGATCCCCCAGAGTCCACAGCCATGTGGGGCCCCCTCCCCCGACCTCAGCTGGGAGCTGCAAAGCTTCCAGCAGAAGCTCATCCAGGCAGTGGAGTGGAAAGTCTGCATCTGTTTCCTCAGAACCCCAGCAATGGGGGGTAAAGGGGCCCAGAGAATCCCTGGCCAGCTTTGGGTCCAGAATCCAGGCCAAGATGGCTCAGTATGAACAGCTCGGAAAACAACTAAGAGGCCTCAGAGAGGAGCTGAAGTTTGCAAGTTACCAAGCAAACAATGCAGCAAAGACCAAGAGGGCAGCATTTTCCACCAAGGTGAGAGCTCTGAAGAAACAGGTGGATGAGATTGTGAGGCTGAGATCGGACATTGTGGAGGGAGGTGGTATACTCAGCGAGAGACTTGTGCACAAGGATCGTTTCTCCAGCATGAAGGTCTCAGGACAAGTGAGTAACCAAGATGACTGCCAGAGTGAGGAGGAGATGGAGGGAGGTGAGGAGGGGGATTAGAGTGAAAGGGATATGGATACTGGACCTGTGTGTACCACCACTACTGTTACCCCAGACCCCCCCACTTACCCTCAGTGAGGACTATGTAAACCCGGCTCAGGTGGCCTTACCTCCCTCCAGTGAGGAGGATGATGATGATGATGACGGCAGTGACTGCAGTGATGGAAGCGGCTTGGCAGATGGGGGTCTCCTGCGGGCAATTGTTATGCAGGAGTCCCCCACCCGTCTGGAAAACTTTTCCTTTGGGGATGATTTGGGCCCAGAGGAGAAGGGAAAGAAGAAGAAGAAAGGAAAGGGCAAGAAGAGGAAGAAGACACAAGGAGTTAAGTTTGTCTTTTCTCCCTTCCAGCAGTCTGGGTCGGCTGAAAAGTCGGTTCAGGGTGCTGGGTCCCCCAATCTGCCAGACCCCGTTTCTGTAGTGGAGCGGGGCCAGCATGGGGGATACAGTAGCGCACCAAAAATGGCCACGGGTGCTATAGAAAAAAAAGGGCACCCTCCTGTGAGGGGGGAGGGTGTCCAGGCACCGGAAAATGGCGGCAGATTCACCCGTTCGGGGGGCGGTCCCCTGGTTGAAGTGGGCGGTGCAGGTCCTGGCACCGCAGGGCACTCTCCTATGAGGGGGGGGAGTGTCCGGGAGCCGGACCTTGTTGGTTCAGGGGGCGGTCCCCTAGGTGGCGTGGTTGATACTGGTTCTGGCGCCAGGGGGCACTCCGCTATAAAGTGGGAGGTTCCCTGCACATCAGCTGTAGCGGGAGTTAGTCCGGAGGGACAGTCTTTTTGTGCGGGGGCGTGGCCACCCATGTCAGAGGCGGAGCCTGTGTCTGCACCCAAAGACACAGGAAGAAAGAACTATGCAGCACCAATCCTGAAACCGGCAACCCTTAAACATGAAGCAAAAGACCCAGCCAGCCCAGTCTGTAACACACCAAGGGAGAGTGAACGCAAGAGTGAAAGTGAAAGGAAAAATGTGAATAAAAATGGTAATGTGCAGAATGTGAGTTATGGTGGTGTGCATGGGAGGAGTTGTGGTAGCAGTGTTGATGAGGGGGGTGCAAGTAGTGTGCAAGAGAGGGGTGCAAGTAGTGTGCAAGAGAGGGGTGCAAGTAGTGTGCAAGAGAGGGGTGCTAGTAAAATACAGGTGAGGAGTGGTAGTGGAATGACAGAGAGAGGTGTTATGGCTGTTAAGAATAAGGGTCCAGGTTTGGCCTCTGGGTCAGTTCCTGGTTCGACTGCCCCCCCGGTAGTGGCTGCTTCTCCCAGAAGCTATGCCAGCGTCACTGCCAGGGGATCAGGGGGATCCCCATCTCCGTCTGGCTCTGGGGGTCACTTGCAACAGCGCCTCCTGGAGGCTCTACGTAGGGGAGACAGGTCAATCCATGTAGAGGGGAGGGGTGAGGTTGACCTGTCTTTTTGGATAGAAAGACATGGCTTAGGCGCCTTCCGAGAACAAAACGGGGAGGTGGTCTGGTCCCTCCCGACATCCGGGCAGGAAAGTGGCCGTAGGAATGTGGTCCGTTTAGTGTGGAGGGGCGAAGATGCGTGTCCGCCTCGGGGTAAGGTGGTTGAGCTCCTCCTCCGGATGGAATTCAGGGCAAGTGACATCTTTGCCCTGATCCACCCCTATGGTACTTCCGAGTTTGACATCAGCTTTGTTCGGCCTGAGGGTCTGGAACTTTTCTGGTCGAATTATGAGGTGGTGAAAAGCGAGCCCGGCTGGCGGGATTTCGCCGTAAAGGCGATATCCCGTCAGAATCTGGCCAAGAAAGTGACCGTTTTGACACGTAACGAGTCACTATCTTGCTATGACATTATGACCTGGCTTAGCTGATATGGGGATGTGACGGACATGCCAAAAAAGAACTATGACGAACATGGGATCTGGTCTGGGGCCTGGACGTTTTCCGTCAAACTGAAGCGTTCGGGGAGCACTGTTGCCCACATCCCATCAGCTGCTTTTCTTGGGAGAGACAGAATCCAAGTTTTCTACCAGGGGCAGCCCAAGGTCTGTCAAAGGTGTGGCAGCCCCACTCACTTTAGCGCAGCCTGTACCGTGCAGGTCTGTGCACTGTGTGGTGGGGTAGGTCATCTTGCCGCATCCTGTAGGCAGATCAGGTGTCATCTGTGTGGTGTCTTAGGACACCCTTTCAGCCGTTGTCCTAGCGCCTTTGCCCGTGCGACGGTCACCTTGGCTGGGGAGAGCAGTAATGTTGCCTCAGCTGGGGAGGGCACAGGTGCGGGTGAAGGTGCAACAGGGTCAGTGAAGAGGAAAAGTCCCGCCAGGCTGAGGCGGGAGGCTAATCGGAGAAGGAGCAGGGAACTGGAGAGTTCCCATGTGGCAGGGGTAGCTTCTGGCCCTGCTCCTGAGGTTAGTCCTGAAACTGCTGAGACCCTGGGGGAGAATGTGCTGGAAGAGGAAATGGGGAGAATCTGTAAAGAAGAGGGCAGCAAGGCCAATCTTTCCGATTCCTCCCACTGTGAAAGTGTGGATGAGGAGGGTGAAGAGAGGCCAAAAAAGAAGGGCAGTAGAGGGAGAAAGAAGAGGTCGGAGCCCTCTAGTCCCCGTGCTGCGGACCAGGTCCCAAGCGGAAGCTTACCTGCCCCCCTCTGATTGATCTGTCTAACCGTTACTCTGTCCTTGAAGACATCTCCTCCCCCTCCTTGAAGGGGGGGGGGGGGGGTCAGGGATGGGGTGCCTGAAGTGGGGGAGCCTCCAGGGGGAACTGGGCCCTGTCCTGATGGGGCAATTTCCTCAGGGGATGGGGCCAAATCGGAGCCAGGCGGAGATGGGGATTATAAAATGGACCAGTCAGAATAAAAAAAAACGGTCCAAAGACAAGGAAGCCTCCTCATCTGGGGATGAGGGGGTAAAGAAGAAACAAAAATGAGGGGGTTAGGGCCATCTATCTCAATCACCCATGATGGCGGCACTCACCCCATTGACACTGGCATCTATTAACTGTGCCAGTATAAAGTCTGATAAGGCTAGATTCGCAGCCTTTGATTTTCTCGGCCGTGTTGAAGCCGATATTTTGTATCTGCAGGAGACCAGGTTGTCAGATCTTGCCTCTCTGGTAAAAGCCAGGAGAGAGTGGAGGCGTGGCCCCTCCCACTGGTCTCTTGCGGCTGAGCCGTATAGTGGGGTGGCGGTCCTTTTTACCGCTCCTGTTGAATGCAGACGGGTTATTGAGTTAGAAATGGGGAGGTGCCTGATCTTAGATGTCCTCATGAAGGGGCAAGAGCTCCGACTTATTAACATCCACGCCCCACAAACCAAGTGGGGCCGCAAAGATCTCTTTATGAGGATTAAGCCCTTTCTTTTTACAAGCCGACAGGTGATCTTTGGAGGGGATTTCAATACTGTCACAAGATCCCAAGATAGGAGAGGCTCCAATGATCGGTTGGCTTATGATAGCATAGCTCTCAATAGCATAGTTAGGGAAGCTCGCCTAGAGGACGCCCACATCCGGAGCCCCTCAGGCCACGCGGGTTTCACCTATCATCGAGGTAGCTGCAGGTCTAGAATAGACAGGTTTTATTTGAAGGAGGAAGCTGTCTCTTCTGCAGTGTCCGTAGTTGAGGTGGAGTTCTCCGGTCACTGTATGATTTTGTTTTCCCTGAATGTTTCAGAGACCCCTCGGATGGGTAAAGGTTATTGGAAGCTGAATTCGTCCCTCCTGGAGGAAGCAGAGGTAAGACAGTCCTTTGAGGATTTTCTTCAGAGTCAGGTACCTTTACTGGGCCTATGTAGTAGTAAGTCAGAGTGGTGGGAGATATTCAAGAAGCGGGTTGCGGGGTTCTTCCGCCAGCTCTCGAGCCTCAGGTCCCTGAATAGGTATCGCCTGTATCAGGGACTGAGGAGGAAACTCGAGCTTCTCGTCTCGACTGGAGGTAGCCGGGAGGATATCTCCAGAGTGAAGTCCTTGCTGATGAGGTGTCAGTACGATAGGCACGCATCTTTGGTTTTTGAGAGGGATTTCGGGAAGTACCGCTCGCCCGACCCTTACAGAAACTGTAAGATGTCAGTGAGTAGTAAAGTCATTTCAGGACTGATTGATAGTACAGGATCTCTGAATCGGTCCAGATCAGGGATCTTGGAGGTCGTCAGATCCTTCTACTCGCATCTCTTGGGAAGGAAGGATCTAGATCGAGACGGGATGTCGGCTTTCCTGGCTGAAACCATTCCTGAGCCAGGGGTAGACCCCTCTCTTGATGTTTTGGCAAAAAAAATCAGGGAAGAGGAAGTGAGACTGGCGATTGAGGGGCTTGCCCCCAAAAAGTCACCAGGTCCGGATGGCTTAACATCCGAGTGGTACAAGACCTTTAAGGAGTCTTTAGCTCCCCTCTTGACTGAGGTATTCAATGAGTATCTCTCCTCGGGCACTCTGCCAAAGTCAATGAGGAGGTCAGCCCTGATTCTTCTCTCAAAGGGTAAAGATCCCAGCCGTATTGAGAATTGGAGGCCCATAGCTCTTCTCAATACGGACAGGAAGCTTCTGGCAGAGATACTGCTTAATCGGCTGGTGAAGTTTGCACCCCGGCTCCTTTCGGGGGCCCAGCACTGCTCTGTTCCAGGCCGAAGCACCTTAAGTGCTGTTCTCGGTGTCCGGGAGGCAGTGGAGCGGAGTAGTGCAGGTCTCTGGAAGGGGTACTTGCTGTCCCTGGATCAGGCCAAAGCATTTGATCGGGTGAACCACGAGTACCTCTGGTCCGTCCTCCTGAGATATGGCTTACCGTGTGCTTTTATTAATTGGCTTAAGACCTTATATGCAGGGGCAGAGAGTTTCCCGCTGGTGAACGGGTGGTCTGGCCGCTCTTTTGAGGTGGGGTCCGGAGTCCGTCAGGGTTGTCCTTTGAGCCCGCTTTTATACGTGTTCGCAATTGATCCCTACGTCCGGAGGGTAGATTGTGGGCCGTTGGCGGGAGTCGGGATGAGTCTGGCGGAGCTGGATGTCGCCCAGAGAGTGGTGGTGTACGCTGATGATGTCACCATTTTCGTGTCCTCCAGAGAGAGGAGGTCGATGTGGTGATGTCGGAGGTGGAACGCTACTCGGAGGCATCCGGGTCTAAGATCAACCGGGATAAGTGTGAAAGTCTCTGGCTGGGAGGGGGAGATCCCACTTTTGATCTCCCGGACACCCTCCCAGGGCCCCAAGACTCAGCAAAAATTCAGGGCATCACATTCGTCCAGGATGATTATCCCAACAAAAACTGGGATGGTAAGCTCCAGAATGCCACTCATAGGGTGGATCAGTGGAAGGGTTGGTCTATGACCCTCAGGGAAAGGGTACACCTGATCAAATCGTATCCTGCTCCCCTTGTTTATTTATCTTGGCAGTGTATGTATCTTGCCAGATGCCTACTACACTAGGATCTACAGCCTGTTTTTCCAACTGTTATGGGGGAACAGGATGAACCTAGTCAAGAGAGAGGTTACGTACCGCACAAGGAGACTAGGGGGTTTATCTATGGTAAACCCTGTGGTGTTCTTAACGAACACCTTCTTGAAAGCCAACATCTCAAATCTCTGGTCGGAGAGGGCTCCTCCGTGGTTACTCTCCTGCAGGGAATGGTTTCGGCCTTTCTTCCAGGAATGGGAGACAGGAGGGCAAGTGAAGGACCTCCGTACGCCCCATGGGCATCTTCCGGCTTACGCTACCCCGACTCTGAAGGCGATACGTCGGTAGGGTCTGGGAGTGTGGGAGATCAGGACCCAGTCAAGGCAGTTCCTTGACAAACGGGTTCTGTTGACCCACTTCCAGAAGCCTCTGGCGCTCAGGGACTGCCCAGGTCGGGATCTGAGGGTGGGGTTGTATCTCTTAAATATGAAAAGGATCCCCCAGAAGTTTTGGGACTTGGCCTGGCGCTGCTTTCAGGGGAAGCTATATGTGAGGGACAATTTGAAGTGCAGGAGATCTGATGACCGGGGATGTCCCCGAGAAGAGTGCGGGGACATGCTGGAAAGCATGGACCATTTCCTGCTTCATTGTCCCTTTAATATAGGGGTCTACAACCGGGTGGGCGCTTCCATCGGCTGGAGTCAACTTGCCGGCCTTACCTATCCAGAGTGGGCTTATGGGGCATTCAGGAACCTGGGTGGCCGAGATCGGGGCACTTTGTTTTTAGTCAGTTTAGTGGTTAGGTACTACACGTGGAATGCACAGTGTTTAGTGTCTAATCAGCGCAAAGTCCTCTCCGAGGTGGAGGTCTGTAGGAACATCACCGGTGACCTCGGGAAGATCAGGTCTTTGGAGTATGGCAGTCTTGGTACCAGTAGGGCTTCTCTCCTATGGAGAGGGTTTTCTTTTGATGTGCCCTAGGTACTAGACCTTTTGGGTAGAGTACCCTTGTTTTTGTTAGGGACAGTGATGCAGGGACAGGGTTAGGGTGATAGTAGGGTCAGTTTATCTTTAGGGATAATGGTAGGGTGAGAGGTAGGGTGCAGTTAGGGAAAGAATATACATTTTGTATGTATCAGGATTGCCTTCCTTCTTCCTGGTGGTGGGCTAATGCATGTGCACCCTAGCTTTTTGTTTTGTTTTCAGATGCTATGGTTATGAAGGGCTTACAGGCACCGAACTTGGGCCTAAAGTGGGTTGTATTGTTTGCTTATGTATGTTAAAGCTGGTAATGGTTAAGTTGGTTGGGAGGAGTTCTAGGTTGGGAGGGTATATTTGTGGGTGGTGGTGGTCTTTTCTTTTGGTGGACCTGGCATGGGCGAGTCGTGGACTGGACATTGAGGACTATGAACTGTATGGAAAAAACTCTGACCCATGTACAGGAGGGCGGGTGGTGTGGGTGAAGGGTCAGTTTAGTGTAGAATGTTCTTTTATATTTGTAGGTGTGTTTTCTGTTTATTTATAGGTGTATATAGTTTGTGTATAGTATTGTACATAGTAGTGTATATAGTTAGTTATTTATATAGTATGTATAATGTTATATTATTACAAAAAAAATTTTTTTTTTTTTTTTTTAAAGTATATAGTATTTATAGTAGAGATAGACATGGCAGTCGAACCAGTTTTGTTTTTGTAGTAATGTTTCTTTAGTATCCCGTTGTGGATTTATTTTCTTTGGTTTATATATGTAGTATGTAGTAAAGATGTGTGTAAGCATGTGTGTATTGTGTTTTCTGTGATATTTTCCCGAGTTTGGGTATTTTGAGTTGAATTTAATTTATTTATTTATTTTTGGTTTCTTGGTTAAATGTAGTTAATATATTGATATATATGTGTGCATGTGTGAGTGTGGTATAGTGTTGTTATTATTATTATAATTATTATTATTATTTTAAAAAAAAAACATGGTGTGCAGTGTGAGTGCTTGTTGTGTTTTCTATTTGTAATGTATGATTTTTCCCGAGTTTGGGTGTTTTGAGTTAAAGCGAAATAGTGCTATATTTATGTTTCTTATGAGTGTGTTGTTTGTCTATGAAAGGTGTAGTTATAATATTTCTAGTTCTAGTAGGAAAGCTGGGCTGGCCGGTTAGGCAGGATTTTTGTTCTTTTATTTAAATGTAAAGTTTGGGTTTATGTTATTTCAATGTTGTTGTTTTCCGTTATGGCAAAGTTGTGCTGGTTTATGTTTTGTTATGATTTATATTTTTCTAATAAAAGATTTACAGGATATAACTCAGGATCAGTACAGGATAAGTAATGTATGTAGACAGTGACCTCACCAGCAGAATAGTGAGTACAGCTCTGGAGTCTGGCCACTAGAGGGAGCATCTTCCTGTGAGTCTGCTGAGTGTGGAGGAAGTCGTTTGCTGGATTGTTTGGTGTGTGTGCGCTCTGAGCTCTGCCGTGTCATCTGTGCCGGACAACGTTCTTCCTTCCCCAGAGGGAGAGCGTGTGTTCAGGCATGAGCGAGGAGAGGAGAACCCCAACACCTGCCCCCCGAATCAGGTCCGCGGGGGGCAGGGGGAGCCAGCGACCAGGTGTGGAGGGACCAGCGTCAGGAAGTGCATCAGAGGTCTCCGGGTTGAGGCGCTCTGCCAGGAGGTGCAGCGATGCATCTCCAGCCACCCCTGAACCCGTAGAGACAAAGAGCAGCCGCAAAGCTGGCCCTGCAAGTTGTGGGACTACAAGTGCAAGAAGTTCCGGAAGCACAGGTACTGTGACAACAAGGCCTGACAATGTGGACTGTGATACTCCTCCTGGAGCAAAGCTAAATGCCCACGGATGTGTGGAGGAGGATTGGGGGATGCCTAGGGCCCGGGAGTCTGGAGTCCCCCATAACTCTCGTGTGGCAGAACACATCCGTGGATATGAGGAAGCAAGGGGCAGCTTGTATAGGCTCCAGGAGGAGGTACGGGAAGCAAAAGCCCTGATGGAAACTGCGGCGAAACGACAGAAAGCTGAGCTGTCAGCCCGGATTAAACAGCTGAAAAATGAAATAAGGATACTGGAGAAGAAGAGAACTTTTATTTTAGAGAACAGCGGGCCATTTAGGGAAAAACTTTTAAATGAAGACCGCTTTCATACAATGGAGAGAGAGAAGCAGAGACGGCTGAGGGGGCTTCAGCCACGGGTGGAGGAGGAAGGAGACGCTGCGGAGGCCGATAATGTTGAGCCAAATCCACCCGGGGGTCTGCAACATCTGACCCCATACAGTGGGCTCCCTGCAGGGCAAGTGGCGATGTCATCTGGCCGTGGCTCTGGCGGTTCGGGGGATGAGAGCAGCACCAGTCACCAGGGAGGGGCGCTGATGGCCCAGATCCAGCTCCTGGAGTCCCCAGGTCGCCTCCAGGACTTCACGTTTGGGGATGAGTTACCAGAGGAGGCACCTGTGGACTCAGTGCAGGAGAGTGGGGAGAGTATGGAGTCTAGTGTGGCGGTGAGCTCCATCGCTGTTTGTAGTAACAGTGGTGGAGCAGACAATGTATCGGCTGTGAGGTCGGACAGTGATATTTGCCCAGCGATGGGCATGGATGGCTCTGGCACATTGGGCTGCTCCCTAACGGGAGGGGGGGAGGGGGGGGGGCTTTGTGCCAGAGTCAGCTGCGGAAGCTCCGGTGGCTCTGAACGTTGACACTGCTGTTCCTTTGGAGCAGCGGTGTCGTCGTGAAAGAGCTGCTGGGGCCAAGATGTCTTCGCCTCCCAGAAAGACTGGACTAAAACCTTTATTTTGTATTGGCGCCGCTAATCCAGAACAGCGGCGCCCAGGAGCAGAAAACTCCAGTACTGATGAGGCGGAGGGTACCAGTAAAAACAGGGCTGGGGCCGCTAATAAACAGGCTAGGCAGGCTTCCCGGTCATTGTATAAAGGACTGGTGACCTGTCCTGTGGTGGTGGCTCCAGCTCTGGTACCCAGTGATGCTGATGGTACACTATCTGCACCAGAACGCACCGGTCCAGCCAGTATGAATGAGGAGGTTAATGTTGGAGTGAATTGTAGTATGGGCTGTAGCACGGGTGGAGGTATGGGGGGCACATCAGCTAAAACAGGCAATAATGGTGTGAGTATGGATTATGTGGAGGAGGGTGGTGAAGGGGCACAGATTAGTGGTGGGGATGTAGGGCCTGGTCCAGTTGCACCCCCAGCGGTGGCAGCACCGGTACGCAGCTACGCAAAAGTCACCGCTGGGGGGAGGGGGGCACCTTCCTCGTCTTCTGGCTCTGGGGGGGGGCAATTTGCAGCAGCGTCTCCTGGGGGCCTTAAGGAGAGGGGAGAGATCAATCAATGTAGAGGGTAGAGAGGTTGATCTATCCTTTTGGATAGAAAGACATGGTCTTTCAGCCTTCCGAGAGGAAAGGGGGGGGATACTGTGTGGTCCCTCCCAACAGTCGGGCCAGGTGGTCTCCGAAGGAATGTGGTCCGGCTGAGGTGGAGAGGCAGTGATACATGTCCTCCAAGATCTAAAGTTGTTGAGCTTCTGCTGAAGTTGGGCTTTAAGGCAGCTGACATCTACGCCTTGATACATCCTTATGGTACCCCTGAGTTCGATATTAGCTTTGTTCGGCCAGAGGGGCTTGAGCTCTTCTGGTCGAATTATGAGCTGGTAAAGAATGAGCCCGGCTGGCGAGACTTTGCCATTCAGGCGGTGTCTCGCCAAAACAATGTCAAGAAAGTGACCGTTTTAACCCGTAACGAATCACTTTCTTGTATTGACATCATGACGTGGCTAGGTCGGTATGGAGAGGTGGTGGAGGTCCCAAAAAAGAACAGGGATGAATATGGCATCTGGTCAGGGGCCTGGACGTTTATGGTCAAGCTTAAGCTTTCAGGAAACACCGTTACCCATATACCATCTGCAACCTTCCTCGGAAGGGATCGTATCCAGATCTTCTACCAGGGTCAGCCGAAGCTCTGTCACAGATGTGGTGACCCCACACATTTTAGTGCCAATTGCACTGTGCAGAAGTGCACTCTGTGTGGGGAAATAGGCCATCTCGCTGCATCTTGTGCAGAGATTAGGTGTCACCTGTGTGGTGACTTAGGTCACCCATTCAGTCGCTGCCCTCGTTCCTTTGTCAACGCGGTTGTTGCCCCAGTGGGGGTAAGCCATGAGGTGAACTCTGCTGGGGGGATGGCTGGCGGGGATGAAGGGGTGCAGGGGCCAGGGAAGAAAAGTAAGCAGAAGACGCCTGCCCAACTGAAGCGTCTCAAGAAGCGTCAAAGGGATAGGGAGATTCGGGAGTCACAGGAGCATCAGCCAGCTGAGGTGGCTTCTGATCCTGTCCCTGCGACCAGTGTTACTGCTGAGGCCCTGGGGGATAGTGAACTGGATGAGGAGACTGGAAGGATCCACAAAGAGGAGGATACTGTCTCCTCGCTGTCCTCCCATGGTGAGAGCGCGGATGAGGACAGAGGGAGATGGGCAGAAACAAAGCGGGGTACTCGGAGGAATAAGAAAAAGGGAGATTTAAAATCTTCTCCCACCCGCCAGATGCCAAAGGAAGGTACAACTGACCCCCCTCTGATTGGTCTCTCCAACCGGTTCCGAGCCCTCCGCGACATTTCCTCTTCGGAGGAGGAGGCTGGGGGTGAGGTTCCGGATGTTGCGGTGGGGCCCACAGGGGACCCTGAGTCCTGTCTCCCTGGGGAACCTATGTCTTCAGGGGGGGGGGGACTGGCTCAGAGTCAGGGGACGAGGAAAATGTAAATAAAGGGAAAATGGACACATCCATCTCACTAAAAAGGGGTAAACCATCATCTGATGAGGAGGGTGGTGGGGTGGATGGGAAGGATGGTGGGAAAAAGAAAGCTGTCTAACTCAATCACCCTTGATGGCGGCACCCTCTCCGTTGACTCTGGCATCCATTAATGTTGCCAGCATAAAGTCAGATACGGCTCGATTTGCGGCCTATGATTTTTTTGCCCATATTAATGCTGATATTTTATTTTTGCAAGAGACCAGGCTAACAGATATGTCATCTATCTACAAGGCTAAAAGAGAGTGGAGGAATGGGCCCTCCTACTGGTCTCTTGGGGCCGAGCCGTATAGCGGAGTGGCGGTCCTTTTTACCGCATCGGTAGAATGCCGACAGGTTATCGAGTTAGAAATGGGGAGGTGCCTGATCTTAGATGTCCTCATGAAGGGACAAGAACTTCGCCTTATTAACATCTACGGCCCACAGTCTAAGTGGGACCGGAAGTGTCTCTTTATGAGGATCAAGCCCTATCTTTTTACAAGTCGGCAGGTGGTCTTTGGAGGGGACTTTAATGCTGTCACGAGGCCCCAAGACAGGGGAGGTGCCAGAGACAAGCTGACTTATGATAGCGTCGCCCTTAATAGCATAGCGAGTGAGGCTCGCCTGGTGGATGTCCACATCCGGCACACCCCAGGCCACGCGGGATTCACCTATCATAGGGGTAGTTGTAGGTCTAGGATAGATAGGTTTTTTTTAAAGGAGGAGGCCGTCTCTTCAGCAGTGTCTGTTGTTGAGGTGGAGTTCTCCGATCACTGTTTAATTTTGTTTTCTCTGAATGTCACAGAGACCCCCCTGATGGGCAGAGGCTATTGGAAGCTGAATTCGTCTCTCTTGGAAGAAGCGGAGATAAGACAGTCCTTTGAGGATTTTCTTCAGAGCCAGGTACCATTGCTGGGCCTTTGTAGCAGTAAGTCAAAGTGGTGGGAGATCTTCAAGGAAAGGGTTGCGAGATTCTTCCGCCAGCTCTCGGGCCTCAGAAGCCTAAACAGGTACCGTTTGTACCAGGGCCTGAGGAAGAAACTTGAGAACCTTGTCTCGACTGGAGGTAGTCGTGACGATATCTCCAGAGTGAAGTCCTTGTTGATGAAGTGCCAGTATGACAGACACGCATCTTTGGTTTTTGAGAGGGATTACGGGAAGTACCGCTCGCCCGACCCTTACAGAAACTGCAAGATGTCAGTGAATAGTAAAATAGTCTCAGGACTGATTGATAGTACGGGATCCTTGAAAAGGTCCAGATCAGGGATCCTGGAGGTCGTCAGATCCTTCTACTCGCACCTCTTGGGAAGGAAGGATCTAGATCGAGATAAGGTATCAGCTTTCTTGGCTGAAACCGTCCCTGAACCAGGAGTAGACTCCTCTCTTGACGTTTTGACAGAGATGATCTGGGAAGAGGAAGTCAGGATGGCTATTGATGGGCTTGCCCTCAAGAAGTCACCCGGTCCGGATGGCTTAACATCTGAGTTCTATAAGACCTTTAAGGACACTTTGGTTCCCCTCTTGACTGGGGTTTTTAATGAGTGTCTATCCTCGGGCACTCTGCCAAAGTCAATGAGGAGGTCAGCGCTGATCATCCTGTCAAAGGGTAAAGACCCGTCCCACATTGAGAATTGGCGTCCCATAGCGCTTCTCAATGTGGACCGAAAGATTCTGGCAAAAGTGCTGTTTAACCGGCTGGTGGAGTTTGCACCCCGGCTCCTTTCGGGGGCTCAGCATTGCTCTGTTCCGGGCCGCAGTACATTTAGTTCTGTGCTCAGTGTCCGAGAGGCTGTGGAGCAGGGTAGGGCTGGCCACTGGAAGGGGTACTTGCTGTCCTTGGATCAGACAAAAGCGTTTGATCGGGTTAACCATGAATACCTCTGGTCTGTTCTTCTGAGATATGGCCTGCCGGGGGGGTTTGTTGATTGGCTTAAGACCTTGTACGGAGGGGCAGAGAGTTTCCCGCTTGTGAATGGTTGGATTGGCCGCTCTTTTGAGGTTGGGTCTGGCGTCCGTCAGGGTTGTCCTTTGAGCCCGTTGCTGTACGTGTTTGCAATTGATCCTTTCCTTAGGAGGATTGATTGTGGACCGTTGGCGGGGGTGAGAATGGACCTGGCGGTGCCGGATTTGGCTCTGAGGGCGGTAGCGTATGCTGATGATGTCACCGTGTTTGTCTCCTCACAAGAGGAAGGCCAATGGGTGATGTCAGAGGTGGACCGCTACTCGGAGGCATCAGGGTCCAAGATCAACCTGGATAAGTGCGAGAGTCTCTGGCTGGGAGGGGGAGATCCTGGTTTTGATCTCCCGGACGCCCTTCCAGAGCCCCAGGAATCTGCAAAAGTTCTCGGCATCGAATTTGGCCAAGGGGATTACCCCAAACAAAACTGGGACAGCAGGCTTAAGATCGCCGCTCAGAAGGTGGATCAGTGGAAGGGTTGGTCTTTGACCCTCGGGGAAAGGGTTAACCTGATCAAAACATTCCTGCTCCCTTTACTGATATATCTGGGCAGTGTATGCATGTTGCCAGAACCTCTTTGGACCCGGGTCTACAGTGTGTTCTTCCAGATGTTATGGGGGAACAGACTGAACCTAGTGAAGAGGGAGGTTACTTACCGTACGAGGAGACTAGGGGGGTTGTGTATGGTCAACCCTGTGGTGTTCCTAGTGAATACCTTTCTTAAGACCAATATAGCAAACCTCTGGTCAGAGAGGGCTCCTCCGTGGGTATCCTCCTGTAGGGGATGGTTTTGGCCTTTCTTCCAGGAATGGGAGACAGGAGGGCAAGTGAAGGATCTTCGCACACCACACGGGCATCTCCCGGCTTACACTACCCCGGTTCTGAAGGTTATTCGTCGGTGGGGTCTGGGGATGGGGGAGATTAGGACTCTGTCGAGGAAATTCCTTGACAAGAGGGTCCTGTCTTCTCATTTCCAGAGGCCATTGGCGCTCAAGGACTGCCCAAGTCGGGATCTGGAGGTGGGTTTAGAGCTTTTGAATTCTATCAGGATCCCCTTGAAGTTTTGGGACTTGACTTGGCGCTGCTTCCACGGGAAACTGTGTGTGAGGGACAATCTGAAGTGCAGGAGCTCTGATGACCGGGGATGTCCCCGCGAAGAGTGTGGAGGCATGCTGGAAAGCATGGAGCATTTTCTGCTTCATTGTCCCTTTAACACAGAGGTTTACACCAGGGTGGGCGCTTCCATTGGTTGGCCTTGGCTGGCCAGTCTCTCCTATGCGGAATGGGCCTATGGGGCATTCAGAAACCTTGGAGGCTGGGACCGGTGCACTTTATTCCTAGTCAGCTCAGTGGTTAGGTACTACACGTGGAACGCACGGTGTTTAGTGTCGACGCAGCGTAAAATCCTCCCTGTGGATGTGGTGGTTAGGAACATTCTCGGTGACCTGGTGAAGGTGCGTTCTCTGGAGTACGAGAGGCTGGGTGCTGGCAGGGCCTCTCGTCTATGGAGGGGCTCTGCCTTTAAAGTGCCTTAGCCTGTTGTCTCCCCCTGGTGGTGGGCTGATGCTGGCACATTAGTCTTTTTGTTTTGAGCAATTGGTTTATGGTAATATAGGGCTTGCAGGCGCTGAACTTGAGCTTTAGGGGTTTGTTGTTTGGCTTATAGTGTTATATGTACTTGTTATTGTATTTATTGTTGTAGTCTATTTGTATACTTATGTATTGTATATATTGTTAGTCTGTGTATATTTTATGTAATGTATATACTGTATATATTGTGTGATGCCACCTGGGGTTTGGGTTTAGTTTAGGTTGGGTGGTGGGTTAAAAAGGGGGGAGGGGGTTTGTATGGGACTTTTATATATACAGAAAATCCTGGACTGGTTCATGGACGTCTGGTAACATGTACTGGGGGCATGGGATGCGGGACCAGCTCAGGGCCAAAAAAAAAAAAAAAAAAAGTGGTGTTATTTTGTTTGTGTTGGTTTTTATTATTTTGTATATATTATTATTGTTGTTGTTGTTATTCTTTTTGGTATATTACTGGTATTGGGTTTTTGGTATTGCAACTGGGCCAGGAAATTCACATTTAGTATTAGTGTATATAGTTTATTAGTATGGTATGGGTATTATGGGTATTATAGGAATATGTCTTTTGTAAATATTGTATATATTTGTTTGTGTGCAGGAATGAGTGTGGGGTGGACCGGTGTTGTATTTTATGCTATGGTTTTGGTTTTATGATCGTTATATTGATATGTTCTGTCGGATATGATATGTTTATGTTTTGTAATTTTTTTATTGTTATGTTTGAAATTTTAATAAAAGATCTACAGGATATAACTCAGGATCAGTACAGGATAAGTAATGTAATGTATGTACACAGTGACCTCACCAGCAGAATAGTGAGTACAGCTCTTTAGAATAATACAGGATATAACTCAGGATCAGTACAGGATAAGTAATGTAATGTATGTACATAGTGACCTCACCAGCAGAATAGTGAGTACAGCTCTTTAGAATAATACAGGATATAACTCAGGATCAGTACAGGATACGTACGGGGGAGGGGATTATCAGATTATGCAAGTGAGGGGAGGATACCCCCGGCGGTGGGTCCCTTGCTGCGGCCTTGATCCTGGAAGCGGCCGTGTGGGGACTGAGAGGAGCGGGAGACTCTCTATGCTCCGCTCCTCTCTATGATGCACCACACGTCATGTCACGTGACCATCTCCCAGACAGCCATTGCGGTACTGGCTGCCTGGGAATGAGTGACAGCGGCGGCGAACATATAAAGGTAGCGTGCGGCGCAAACCCGCCCCCCCGCCCACTCCTACTAACATTTTGGCCGGGCCCCTGACGCCTGGCCCGCCAGCCTTTATCAGCTTTATGGGGCAAAAGGGGAGAGCTGCTTTTGGGCCCCCAGGAATTACAGGGCCCGGGGCAGCTACCCCTTTTGCTCCACACCCGGCACACCCTGTGCGCACGCCTATGAGTGTACATGGGTGACAGAGGGGTGTAGAGGAGTGTACATGAGTGACAGAGGGGTGTAGAGGAGTGTACATGGGTGACAGAGGGGTATAGAGGAGTGTACATGGGTGACAGATGGGTGTACATGGGTGACAGAGGGTTGTAGAGAAGTGTAAATGGGTGACAGAGGGGTGTAGAGAGGTGTACAAGGGTGATAGATGGGTGTAGAAGAGTGAACATGGGTGACGGGGGCATAGGGGTGACAGAGGGGTGGACAGGGGGTGGACATGGGTGACAGGAGGGTGGAGAGGGGAGACAGGGGGTCAGAGGGGTGGACAAGGGGGTAATAGAGGGACAGGAGTGACAGAGAGGGGTGGACTGGGGTAACAAAGGGACAGATGGGTGAACAGGAGGGTGGACATGGGTGACAGAGTGGGGGTGGACATGGGTGACGGGGGGTGGACATGGGTGACGGGGGAGGGATTACATGGGTGACGGGGGAGGGATTACATGGGTGACAGGGAGGGTGGACATGGGTGACAGGGAGGGTGGACATGGGTGACAGGGAGGGTGGACATGGGTGACAGGGGGGGTGGACATGGGTGATAGGGGGGGTGGACATGGGTGACAGGGGGGGTGGACATGGGTGACGGGGGGGTGGACATGGGTGACAGGGAGGGATTACATGGGTGACAGGGAGGGATTACATGGGTGACAGGGAGGGATTACATGGGTGACAGGGAGGGATTACATAGGTGACAGGGAGGGATTACATGGGTGACTGAGGGGGTGGACATGGGTGACAGGGGGGGTGGACATGGGTGACAGAGGGGTGTACATGGGTGACAGGTGTGTATAGGAGTGTACATGGGTGGCAGAGGGGTACAGAGGAGTGTACATGGGTGACAGATGGGTGTACATGGGTGACAGAGGGTTGTAGAGAAGTGTAAATGGGTGTCAGAGGGGTGTAGAGAGGTGTACAAGGGTGATAGATGGGTGTAGAAGAGTGAACATGGGTGACGGGGGCATAGGGGTGACAGAGGGGTGGACAGGGGGTGGACATGGGTGACAGGAGGGTGGAGAGGGGAGACAGGGGGTCAGAGGGGTGGACAAGGGGGTAAAAGAGGGACAGGAGTGACAGAGAGGGGTGGACTGCGGTAACAAAGGGACAGATGGGTGAACAGAAGGGTGGACATGGGTGACAGAGTGGGGGTGGACATGGGTGACGGGGGGTGGACATGGGTGACGGGGGAGGGATTACATGGGTGATGGGGGAGGGATTACATGGGTGACGGGGGAGGGATTACATGGGTGACGGGGGAGGGATTACATGGGTGACAGGGAGGGTGGACATGGGTGACAGGGAGGGTGGACATGAGTGACAGGGAGGGTGGACATGGGTGACAGGGGGGGTGGACATGGGTGATAGGGGGGGTGGACATGGGTGACAGGGGGGTGGACATGGGTGACAGGGGGGGTGGACATGGGTGACAGGGAGGGATTACATGGGTGACAGGGAGGGATTATATGGGTGACAGGGAGGGATTACATGGATGACAAGGAGGGATTACATGGGTGACTGAGGGGGTGGACATGGGTGACTGAGGGGGTGGACATGGGTGACAGGGGGGGATTACATGGGTGACAGGGAGGGATTACATGGGTGACAGGGAGGGATTACATGGGTGACGGGGGGGGTGGACATGGGTGACTGGGGGGGTGGACATGGGTGACTGGGGGGGTGGACATGGGTGACTGGGGGGGTGGATATGGGTGACAGGGAGGGTGGACATGGGTGACAGGGAGGGTGGAAATGGGTGACAGGGAGGGTGGAAATGGGTGACAGGGAGGGTGGACATGGGTGACAGGGGGGGTGGACATGGGTGACAGGGGGGGTGGACATGGGTGACAGGGGGGGCTGGACATGGGTGACTGGGGGGGTGGACATGGGTGACTTAGGGGTGGACATGGTTGACTGGGGGGGTGCACATGGGTGACTGGGGGGGTGCACATGGGTGACTGGGGGGTGGACATGGGTGACAGGGAGGGTGGACATGGATGACAGGGGGGATTACATGGGTGACATGGAGGGATTACATGGGTGATAGGGAGGGATTACATGGGTGATAGAGATGGACAGGGAGGTAAACAAGGCAGATATGGCTGACAGGGGGGGGGTGGACATGGGTGATAGAGATGGACAGGGAGGTAAACAAGGCAGACATGGCTGACAGGGGGGGGTGGACATGGGTGATAGAGATGGACAGGGAGGTAAACAAGGCAGACATGGCTGACAGGGGGGGGTGGACATGAGTGACGGGGTCGGGGGGGGGGAGGGGTAGAGTGTGGACCTGGGTGACGGTGGGGGGATTTAGACAGGGTTGAGAAGGTGAAAAGAGGGGTGGAAAGGGTACGGTACCTTAAGCAAGCCGGCCCGCACAGCTTGCAGTTCCACAGGAGGCACGGGAGTACGGCGCTGGTGCAGCTCGTTCCGCCCCAGGGCACCATATCCGGCTCACTGCGCCGCAAGGGAGAGGGGGACGGAGGGGGACGCAGGAGACGGAGAGTGAAGGAGGGGGATGCGGGGGACACAGGGAACAGATGGGGAAGGAGGGGAACACGGGTCACGCGGCAGACGCAGGGGACGGAGGGGAACACAGGAAACGCAGGAGATAGAGGGGGACGCTGTGTGCGCAGTGCGCACGCAGACTTCCCTTCCCCCCTGCGCCGTCAGGCCGGGGCGGGACATTTAAAAAACAAATAATAGTGAAAAAAAATAAAAATCACGGCAAAATCCAGCGGCACCACGGGCAGTGCTGAACGGTACACACGTGTGCCGCGGCACCGCGGTTGGGAATCACTGCTATATACTGACCCCCATATATATGAATGTATACTATATACTGACCACATATATATGAATGTATACTATATACTGACCCCCATATATGAATGTATATTATATACTGACCCCCATATATATGAATGTATACTATATACTGACCCCCATATATGAATGTATACTATATACTGACCCCCGTATATATGAATGTATACTATATACTGACCCCCATATATGAATGTATATTATATACTGACCCCCATATATATGAATGAATACTATATACTGACCCCCATATATATGAATGTATATTATATACTGACCCCCATATATATGAATGTATACTATATACTGACCCCCATATATATGAATGTATATTATATACTGACCACATATATATGAATGTATACTATATACTGACCCCCGTATATATATATGAATGTATACTATATACTGACCCCCATATATGAATGTATATTATATTCTGACCCCTATATATATGAATGTATACTATATACTGACCACATATATATGAATGTATACTATATACTGACCCCATATATATGAATGTATACTATATACTAACCCCCATATATGAATGTATACTATATACTGACCCCCATATATATGAATGTATACTATATACTGACCACACATATGAATGTATACTATATACTGACCCCCATATATATGAATGTATACTATATACTGACCCCCATTATATATATATGAATGTATACTATATACTGACCCCCATATATGAATGTATACTATATACTGACCACACATATGAATGTATACTATATACTGACCCCCATATATATGAATGTATACTATATACTGACCCCCATATATATGAATGTATACTATATACTGACCCCATATATGAATGTATACTATATACTGACCCCCATATATATGAATGTATACTATATACTTACCCCCATATATATGAATTTATACTATATATTGACCACATATATGAATGTTTACTATATACTTAGCAACCAATCAGATCGCTTCTTTCATTTTTGAAAAGGCCTCTGAAAAATGAAAGAAGCAATTTGATTGTTGCTATGGGCAACTCAGCAGCTTTTCCAGGAAAGTAAAGTTTAACCACAACACTGTAACACTGTCCACCCTGGGACTCGAACCAGTGACGGTTTCCCATCCCACTGTACTGCCGAGACGGTCCTGCTTATCTTACATGCAGTGAGATCCCCATAGACCACAATTAGCCTATTGGTTTTATTGGGCAAAAAATCACAGAGTTGATGCACTAGTCACAGTTCTCTATACCATTAATGAAGGGAGGGCTCAATATTCGCAAATTTGCGCATATGCGCACAAATTTTCACATATGCGCAAAAAAAGCGAATATTCGTAATTATGAATATATAGTGCTATATTTGCAATATTCGCAAATTCGCGAATATGCTATATTCGCGATTAAAATTTGAATTGCGAATATTCGTGAGCAACACTAGTCGCTGCAAATACAGTGAAGGAGTTTAAACATGCATGGGATAGGCATAAGGCTATCCTTCATATAAGATAGGGCCAGGGACTATTGATAGGATTCAGATTATTGGGCAGACTAGATGGGCCAATTGGTTCTTATCTGCCGACACATTCTATGTTTCTATACTGTATGGATATCAGAAAAATGGTTCCAAGCTCTTATTTCTTTATTAAATTCACTACTTTGGGGCAGGAAAGCACGAGAATGAAATATGTTTCTTTAACGTTAGCTGAGCACGATGGGGGTTGGGCACTTTTTTTTTTTTTTTGGTACTTTTCAGCACTAAAATTGCAGACTATTATGAGAAGGAGGGAAAATGTAGTCCTATTTTTTCTCTCTAAGGGTATGTTCACACTACGGAATTCCCGCGGAATTCCACGGGCGGAATTCCGCAAGCCGAATTCCACGGGCGGAATTCCGAGAGCCGAATTCCGCGGTGTGAACTTAACATTAATGTGAATGGGTTTCCGCGAGAGCCGTTCAGCGCCACTGAAATTGTTCCGCCCAAAGAAAGATCATGTTCATTCTTTGCACGGAAGTCCGCGAGCACTGCATAGCTGTCAATGGTGACGGCTCAGTGCCGCCCGGTCCTACCGCCACCGCCGGCTGCCCGTCTGAATCTTCGCTCACTGAATTCAGCGAGCGGAGATTCCATTCACACACTGTAGTGTGAACATACCCTAATGGGTCGTTATAAGGATATTTTTGAGATTTTGGAAGCTGGGATACTCACTACACCCATGCATATCTAGATAATTAAGTATGGGAGGAACTTAAAAAATGTTTAAAATCACATGGAGATTTGACTTTACTTCATTATGGTCGAATAAAGCACTTAAAGAATTCCTTAAAATTAAAGATTCACTCTTTTGGATGAAAAGGGGCTTATTTATGTAAATCAATTATACGCTTTAGGTCAAATAAAGTCGTTTGAAGAGATAGCCCATAAGTGTGTGGGGGGAAGACAATCAGAAACATTGTTTTTAACAAATAAGTAACACAGATCATAAACCAATAAAAGGAGAGATTGGAGATTTCAGGGATTCTATATATAAGAAAAGTTTAATTAGACTATTTCCTTATGCGAAGTTGCTGTCTGGGCATGCTGGGAGTTGTGGTTCTGCAGCGGTTGGGGGTTCACAGCTTGAAGACCACTGCTATAGAGGGTGCAAATGTATCTGAACCCTGGAACTCAAATAATGTGAAATATGAGATGATCAAAATGGAGCCCCTGCACTAATTACTTGGGTTCTGAGGTCTGTAAGGTCCATAGTAAAAACATCAGGTTCTGTCTATAGCAGATACTAAATCATGGCAGCTCAAAGAAACAAGCAGTCATTCTGACATGTCACATGTGATGTCATAGACAGCTGGAGGCCTGACATTCCACTGACAGCCGCCCGAGCCTTCAGTCAGTTCCAGTGCGATTAGTGAGAATAGTGAGATTAGCGTCTTCTTCTTCTACTTGTCTGAAATGGAGCTAAAAGGACTGGGGTTCGTCCCCCTCCTGTTGGCGTTTTGGTGTGCGGCCTGGCTTGCCACCAGCTACATCATGACGGTCGTCCTCGGCCATGCAGCCTCGCCACTGATGAGCATCAGGTAAGATAAACAAGCACATGATTCTTATTTCATGGGTTGGGAGTGAGGAAATATCCATAATAACATTGGTTTCTTTTCCTTCACAGTGACGTGGGAAATGTCTTTCCCGAAAGCATATTATTCAGAATTGGATTCATAGGGACGTCCATTGGCACTTTGGTACTAACCTTTCTTATTTATAAGTATATGGTTATGCATACTGAAGAGTTCAGGGGTCATCAGGTCCTGATCCAGAGGATCCTGCTGGCCATTGTGTGGGCCTCCTGTTTTTCCACAGCTGTTATGCATGTATTGTCCCCCGAAGAATATCCCAGGATACACTTTGTCAGCATGATAATTTCCATTACATGTGAAGCCTTATACTACCTTGGGCAGTCCATCCAGATGTATAAATTACCAGGAGCAAAAAAAGTCATCCACCATAGTAGATGCACCTGCTGTGGCCTGACTTTTGCCTGTGTAGTTTTCTATTTTGGATATGAAACATTAAAGGAATTATTCCATAATGATGAAGACTGGGACGAGATCCGTGAAATCCCCATCATAATCATCGAGTGGGTGATGCTTCTACTGATCCTGATAAACATCGTGACCTATTATTCCACCATGCAGAGGTTATTGTTGACCGTCTCCAGAAACAGCTGCGAACAGCCATCCTGAATATAGATATTTAAATCCAGGAACTCACATTTTTTGGGGGACTGATGCAGCGCTGCCTTTGGATATCTCTGGCTCTGCCATAGCGCTTTTTTTGAGGGGGCGTGTCGGCTGCCCCTTCGTCTGGTGGTCAACACTAGTGTTGCTCGCAAATATCCGCAATGCGCGAATTCGCGAATATTCGCCAATATAGCACTATATATTCGAAATTACGAATATCGTTTTTTTTTTTCACAATACACATCACAGTGATCATCCCTCTCTGCTTCCAGCTTGTGTGGTGTAAAGAAGGCTCTAATACTACTGTGTGAGACTGGCATATGAATTTTCGCATATGGGAAAATTTGCTTATGCACATTTTCATTTATGCTAATTTTCGCATATGCAAAAATATTACGCGAATATTACAAATATGCGAATTTAGCGAATATATGACGAATATTTGTCCATATATAAGCGAAATATCGCGAATTCGAATATGGCCTATGCTGCTCAACACTAGTCAACACGCGCTATCTGGCCAGCGAGCCAGGGCCCCGTACAGGAGATCACGGGGCCCCCCAGCAGTCGGACACCCCACAATCTGAAATGTATCCCCTATCCTTGGGATAGGGGATGTTTTTCAACACTGCACTACTCCTTTAATGGCCTCCAAAATGAAGTTCCTCTGATGTATGGGCATCAAGGGATCTTCCACTAAAAAATATCACACAGCTTCCACTCCTCTGTCATGTGGGATGTTACTATATAATGAAGCAATATCTAGCGTTGCCCACATATAGTCCTCTTATATATATATATATATATATATATATATATATATATCATGTTTTTCCCTCTTAAAGGGGTACTACGCACCAAGACATCTTATCCCCTCTCCAAAGGACCCCCATGATCTCGGTTGCGGCACCCTGTTGTCATCACTGCACAGAGAATACAGGGGCCAGCACATCGGCATAGCCATTGACTGTCCTGGCATGCTGGGAGTTTTGCTACAGCTGGAACTCTTTTTATTAGAAAAATATAAAACTTTTACAAAACACAAATACAATGCGTAATCAGCTGAAACATAAGGATGAAAAAGTAACAAATATAAACTCTTTGTTACAGAATAAAAGGACCTACCTAACCAACCAGCCCAGCTTAACTCAACTAACAAATATTGCCTGATACTACTAATTCTTACCTATTATCCTTCCAAACACACATACACACACACACATTAATTACCAACAAAACATAAATATAGCTTTCCTTAATTAAGTTTTAACTGAAAACATCCGAATAGGAAACTTATCCCCACATACCATACACAAAATGCATTAAACAAAAATAAATAGGGCTAACTGCCATAAAAATAATAAGGAAATAAATAAAATAATTCCATCTTGGAAATACCATTAATTTTACACACATACAACAACCAATACTCACAATACATATTATATCATAACAACGAAAAAAAATAAAAAAATATATAATAAAAAGAGGGCTTATTGCCATAACTAAAAATAATTCCAACTTGGAAATTTCATTTATTTATTTTTTCCCCTTTCTCCTTTCCCTTCTCTTTAAACTATAGTAACACACACATGCATGGATACATTACCATAAGGGGAAAAAAATAAACACAATAATATCAACTAAAAGCTGGTCCGACTGCCTTTACCCAACAATGAGGTATAACACTATACAAAAATACATAAAACTATTTATACTTATGAAATACATGTAAACAAGAATAAAACCTAAAGAAAAATAACCTACACTATGAACTCTCCCATCACCCACACCACTCCCACTGGACATGGTCAGAGTTCGTGTATCACAGTGTTTTTTTTTATTTATTATTATTTTTTTTTTACTGAAACAGTCATTGTCCATAAACTGACCCAAGTCAGACCCAAAATATCATCCCCTCCCCCCCAACAACCCCCACCCAACCTAAAATGAATCCCCCCCACTATTATTAACTAACTCAACAATGTACTAATTCACTACAACCACAGAAATAGTATGAAAAACAAAGTAATACTGTACTACAAACCCCCACCAGGCCCAAGATTGGTTGCCTGCAAGCCCTTTACATTCAAATTACAGAAAACAAAACAAAAAGCTAGAGTGACATGCATAGCCCACCACCAGGAAGAAGGATGGCAATCCTGATAAAACTAAGTTTCAAAATGCTTACCCTATGAACCTTACTTCTAACCCTATCGCTATCCCTTCATAAAACTGACCCTATACTCACCCTAACATCTATATACTGTCCCTAACCAAAATTAAGGTACATCAAAAGAAAACCCTCTCCACAGGAGAGAAGCCCTACTGGTACCAAGACTGCCATACTCCAAAGACCTGATCTTCCCGAGGTCACCAGTGATGTTCCTACATACCTCCACCTCGGAGAGGACTTTCTGTTGGGTCGATACTAAGCACCGTGCATTCCACGTGTAGTACCTAACCACTAAGCTAACTAAGAATAAAGTGCCCCGATCACGGCCACCCAGGTTCCTGAATGCCCCATAAGCCCACTCCGGATAGGAAAGGCCGGCAAGTTGACTACAGCCGATGGAAGCACCCACCCTGTTGTAAACCCCTATATTAAAGGGACAATGAAGCAGGAAGTGGTCCATGCTTTCCAGCGTGTCCCCGCACTCTTCTCGGGGACATCCCCGGTTATCAGAGTTCCTGTACTTCAGGTTGTCCCTCACATATAGCTTCCCCTGAAAGCAGCGCCAGGCCAAGTCCCAAAACTTCTGGGGGATCCTTTTCATATTTAAAAGATGCAACCCCACCCTCAGATCCCGACCTGGGCAGTCCCTGAGCGCCAGAGGCTTCTGGAAGTGGGTCAACAGAACCCGTTTGTCAAGGAACTGCCTTGACTGGGTCCTGATCTCCCACACTCCCAGACCCCACCGACGTATCACCTTCAGAGTCGGGGTAGCGTAAGCCGGAAGATATCCATGTGGTGTACGGAGGTCCTTCACTTGCCTTCCTGTCTCCCATTCCTGGAAGAAAGGCCGAAACCATTCCCTGCAGGAGAGTACCCACGGAGGAGCCCTCTCTGACCAGAGGTTTGCAATGTTGGCTTTCAAGAAGGTGTTCGTTAAGAACACCACAGGGTTTACCATAGATAAACCCCCTAGTCTCCTCGTGCGGTACGTAACCTCCCTCTTGACTAGGTTCAACCTGTTCCCCCATAACAGTTGGAAAAACAGGCTGTAGACCCTAGTGTAGTAAGCCTCTGGTAAAATACATACGCTGCCCAGATAGATAAACAAGGGGAGCAGGTACGATTTGATCAGGTGTACCCTTTCCCTGAGGGTCATAGACCAACCCTTCCACTGGTCCACCCTCTGAGTGGCATCCTGGAGCTTACCATCCCAGTTTTTGGTGGGATAATCATCCTGGCCGAATGTGATGCCCAAAACTTTTGCTGAGTCTTGGGGCCCTGGAAGGGTGTCCGGGATATCGTACGTGGGGTCTCCCCCTCCCAGCCAGAGACTCTCACACTTATCCTGGTTGATCTTAGACCCGGATGCCTCCGAGTAGCGGTCCACTTCCGACATCACCACATCGACCTCCTCTCTCGAGGAGAGGAAAATGGTGACATCATCAGCGTACGCCACCACTCTCTGGGCGACACCCGGCTCCGCCAGAATCATCCTGACTCCCGCCAATGGTCCGCAACTCACCCTCCTAAGGAAGGGATCGATCGCAAATACATATAAGAGCGGGCTCAAAGGACAACCCTGACGGACTCCGGACCCCACCTCAAAGAGCGGCCAGACCACCCGTTCACCAGCGGGAAACTCTCTGCCCTTAAGCCAATTAACAAAAGTACACGGTAAGCCATATCTCAGGAGGACGGACCAGAGGTAGTCATGGTTCACTTGATCAAATGCTTTGGCCTGATCCAAGGAAAAGTAAGTACCCCTTCCAGAGACCCGCACTACTCCGCTCCACTGCCTCCCTGACACTGAGGACAGCACTTAAGGTGCTTCGGCCTGGAACAGAGCAGTGCTGAGCCCCCGAAAGGAGCCGGGGTGCAAACTTCACCAGCCGATTAAACAGTATCTTGGCCAGAAGCTTCCTGTCTGTAGGTGCGAGTAGAAGGATCTGACGACCTCCAGGATCCCTGATCTGGACCGATTCAGAGATCCCGTACTATCAATCAGTCCTGAGACTACTTTACTACTCACTGACATCTTGCAGTTCCTGTAAGGGTCGGGCGAGCGGTACTTCCCGTAATCCCTCTCAAAAACCAAAGATGCTTGCCTATCGTACTGACACATCATCAGCAAGGACTTCACTCTGGAGATATCCTCTCGGCTACCTCCAGTTGAGACGAGAAGCTCGAGTTTCCTCCTCAGTCCCGATACAGGCGATACCTGTTCAGGGACCTGAGGCTCGAGAGCTGGCGGAAGAACCCCGCAACCTGCTTCTTGAATATCTCCCACCACTCAGACTTACTACTACAAAAGTCCAGTAAAGGTACCTGACTCTGAAGAAAATCCTCAAAGGACTGTCTTATCTCTGTTTCCTCCAGGAGGGACAAATTCAGCTTCCAATAACCTTTTCCCATCCGGGGGTCTCTGAAACATTCAGGGAAAACAAAATCATACAGTGGTCGGAGAACTCCACCTCAACCACGGACACTGCGGAAGAGACGGATTCCTCCTTTAAATAAAACCTGTCTATCCTAGACCTGCTGCTACCTCGATGAAAGGTGAAACCCGCGTGGCCTGAGGGGCTCCGGATGTGGGCATCCTCTAGGCGAGCTTCCCTGACTATATTACTAAGGGCCACACAGTCATAAGCCAGCCGATCATTGGAACCTCTCCTATCTTGGGACCTCGTGACATTATTGAAGTCCCCTCCAAAGATCACTTGCCGGCTAGTAAAAAGAAAGGGCTTAATCCTCATAAAGAGATCCTTACGGCCCCACTTTGTTTGTGGGGTGTAGATGTTAATGAGCCGGAGCTCTTGTCCCTTCATGAAGACATCTAAGATCAGGCACCTCCCCATTTCTAACTCAATGACCCGTCTGCATTCGACCGGAGCGGTAAAAAGGACCGCCACCCCACTATACGGCTCAGCCACAAGCGACCAGTGGGAGGGGCCGCGCCTCCACTCTCTTCTGGCTTTCACCAGAGAGGCTAGATCTGACAACCTGTTCTCCTGTAAAAAGAAAATGTCGGCTTCAACACGGCCGAGAAAATCAAAGGCTGCGAATCTAGCCGTATCAGACTTTATACTGGCACAATTAATAGATGCCAGCGTCAATGGGGTGAGTGCTGCCATCCTGGGTAATTGAGTTAGACGGCCTTACCCATTATTTTTTCTTGCCCTTCTTCTTCACCGCCTCATCCCCTGAAGAAGAAGGAGCATTCTTACTTTCTTTAGATCTCTTTTTTGACTCAGACTGATCCATCTGGCTCCCATCTCCATCTGGCCCTGAGTTAGCCCTGCCCTCCGAGGAAGATGCCTCAACAGGACAGGACCCAGTTCCCCCTGGAGGCTCCAATCCCTCAGGCACCCCATCCTCGCCACCCCCCTCCAATGAGGGGGAGGAGATGGTATCAAGGACAAGGTACCTGTTCGATAGGTCAATCAGAAGGGGGGCAGGTAAGCTTCCTTTTAGGACCTGGCCTTTAGCACCTGAAATAGAGGACTGAGACTTCCCCTTTACAACTTTTTTGCCCTTGTCTTTTTTCGGCCTTTCCCTCCCCTCCTCATCCACACTTTTATAGTGGGAGGAATCAGAAAGATCAGCCTCTTTGCCTTCCTCTTCGCGAATCCTCCTAATCTCCTCATCCAACACATCATCCCCCAGGGTCTCAGCAACATCTGGGCTAGTGACAGGAGCAGGGCCAGGAGCTACCCCCGCCACCTGAGAACTCTCCAGCTCCCTGCTCCTTCTGCGGTTTTCCTCTCGCCTTAGTTTGGCAGGCCCCTTCTTGCTCTTCATTAACCCTTTTGCTCCTTCACCCATGCCCGTACCCTCCCCAGCCGGGGCAACCCTAAAGCTCTCCCCAGCTGGAGCGGCCACCAAACGGGAAAAGGCGCTGGGGCAACGCTTGAAAGGGTGTCCTAGGACACCACACAGATGACACCGGATCTGCCCACAGGATGCAGCCAAATGACCAGCCCCACCACACAAAGCGCAAACCTGCACAGTGCAGGCTGCGCTAAAATGGGTAGGACTACCACACCTGTGGCAGACTTTAGGCTGCCCCTGGTAGAAGACTTGGATTCTGTCACGTCCGAGTAAGGCTGCCGATGGGATGTGGGCAACTGTGCTCCCTGAACGCCTAAGTTTGACGGAAAACGTCCAGGCCCCAGACCAGATCCCGTGCTCATCAAGATTTTTCTTGGGCATGTCCGTCACATCCCCATAACGACCGAGCCAGGTCATGATGTCGTAGCAAGAGAGCGACTCGTTACGGGTCAAAACGGTCACTCTCTTGGTTTGGTTCTGCCGGGATATCGCTTTTACAGCGAAATCCCGCCAGCCGGGCTCGTTCTTCACCATGTCGTAATTCGACCAGAAAAGTTCAAGACCCTCTGGCCGAACAAAGCTGATGTCGAACTCAGAAGAACCATAGGGGTGAATCAGGGCAAAGATGTCACTCGCCCTGAACTCCATCTGAAGGAGGAGCTCAACCACCCTTGCCCGGGGTGGGCACGCATCTTTACCCCTCCAAATCAGACGGGCCACATTCCTACGGTTACTATCCTACCCGGGAGTCGGGAGGGACCACATCACCTCCCCATTCTGTTCTTGGAAGGCACCCAGACCATGCCTCTCTATCCAAAAAGACAGGTCAACCGAACCCCTCCCTTCTACCTCAATTGACCTATCACCCTTACGCAGAGCCTCCAGGAGGCGCCGCTGCAAGTGACCCCCAGAACCAGATGGAGACGGAGACCCTCTTGATTCCCCGGCAGCGACGCTGGCATAGCTTCTAGCAGTCACCACCAGGGGGGCAGCCGAACCAGCCCATACTTCCTCAGTACTCTTTACTGATCCAGTGACATCCCTTTGCCTGCCTCCAGCACTCTTCTCTTGCACACCGATAGCATCCCTCTCTTGTACACCTCTAGCACCCCTCTCTCGCACACCGCTAGCATCCCTTTCTTGCACACCGCTAGCACCCCTCTCTCGCACACCGCTAGCACCCCTCTCTTGCACACCGCTAGCACCCCTCTCTCGCACACCGCTAGCACCCCTCTCTTGCACACCGCTAGCACACCTCTCTTGCACACCGCTAGCACCCCTCTCTTGCACACCGCTAGCACCCCTCTCTAGTACACCTCTAATGCCCCACTCTTGCACACTGCTAACATTTTCATGCAACATACCATCACCAAAATTTTCACTCTCTTTTGCACTCTTCCCTTTCACACTATTATCCTGGCTAAACTTTCCTGAGCTAGCCGGGTTATTTGCGTATGCCACGGGGGTTTGTGCTGCTGGTCCCGCCCCCGATGACCGCTTTTTCGGTTCTGGCGATGTTACTTCCAGTTCCAGTGATGACACTTCCTTCAACGCCGATGATGTTCCCAGTGAGAACTGCTTCACACTGGGTGGGAGCTGTCCCTCCGGACGCACCCCCACCCCTCCTACAGCAGCCGACGTGTAGGGATTCCCCACAGCGTCAGTGCAACCTTCAGGAGCCACCTCACCCGACCGCCCGGGCTTTTCTACCAATCCAGACGCATGGACACTCCCCCCCCCTCACAGAGGAGTGCCCTGCTACGCCCAGATCGCTCGGGGGACCGCCCCCCGAGCAGACAGCAACATCACCAAGCTCCGGCACTAGGACACGCCCCCTGCCCACCTGGGGTGGTCCTGCAGCATCGGAGTCGCCCACCTTAAGCCTGTTCTGCCCTTCCCTACCGGCTGGACAGGCGGGCTCCTTGGCATCTGCAGCCATCTTAGAAACCTTATCCACCATGTACCCCCCATTCTGGCCCCGCTTTACAGCAAAAGCGGGGTCGGGCAGACTGGGGGGCCCACCAGCCTGAACCACCTTTTCAGATGGCCCAGACTGCTGGAGAGAAGAATAAACAAGTCTGGTGACCTCTCCTTTTTTCCTTTTATTTCTCCTCTTCCTCTTGCCCTTCACCTCAGTATCTGGGCCTAAGTCATTTCCAAATGAGAAGTTCTCAAAATGGGTAGGTGACTCTTGGAGCACAATCGCCTTCAGCAATCCACCACCAATTAACCCATTGCTGCTGCCGCTGTCGTCACTGCTGTCATCTGACGTTACAGGCAGGGCTACCTGAGCAGGATTTATGTATGAACTCTGGGTTGTGTCCTCCTCCATTTCACTCTCCTCTGCACCACCATCTTGCTTCTCTTTAGCACCTTCCTCAGCACTGTCCTCTCTTTCTCCACCACCATCTTCCTCCACACTGTCCTCCTCAGCACTGTTCTCTCTTTCTCCTCCACCATCCACCTCCACACCATCCTCCTCTGCACTGCTTTCGCTGTGACTGACCTCCTCCTCTCTTTCTGGGTTCTGCTGGCCTCTGAACCGACTTTCATTGCAGAGTTTTTCTCTGAAGATACCAGCCCCTTCCATGATCTCCATCCTCACCCTTTCTACCTCCTCAACCTCTTTTTTCAGGGTGCGCACTTTAGCCGAATACACTGGCCTTGGATTTTTTGAGGTGTAATCAGCCTGGTAACGGGCAAATTTTAAGTCCTCTCTTAGCCCACGAAGAATTTTGCCAAGACGCTCATACTCCGCCATTTTTGCTTGGAGTCGGGACCCAAAAGTGGCCAAAGACTCCCTGGGACCCAATGCCCCCCATTGCTGGGGTTCAGAGGTACCTTGCCTCACCATGTTTCTCCTCAACTCCTCACCTTCATGCAGGTCTTTACCTGCAGCCTTGCTTGTAGCCTTCCTTGCAGCCTTGCGGCTTCCAGATATGGACGGTGGAGTTGGTTCTGCATTCCTGCGGATCCTGGAGGATCTCCGTACCCCATCCTGGGAGTTGGCCGTTGCAATGTCACCTCCACCTCCCGCCGGCCTGGTAAGGGAGATGGGGACGTTGGGGTTCATGCAGGGAAGCCCTTCCCCGAAGGCTGCCACAAACCTGGGGGGGGGGGGGGGGGAGGGCTGGTGAAAATCCTGCTGCTCTCTGGTTCTCTGGTTCTCCTGGAGCTGACGATCACACAACCACACCCTGAACAGGAAGTAGTGCAACAGCTGGAGACACCCTATTTGGAAAGCACTGCTGTAGGGTAATTTGGTGGTGGATGCAAATCCCTAATTTAGGCCTCAAATGCACATGGTGCTTTTTCACTTTGGAGCCCTCTCATATTTCAAGGCAACAGTTTTTGGTTACAAATTTTTTTTCTCTTCTTTTACCCCTTAAGAAAAGGTAAATTTTGGGTCTACACCAGCATGTTAGTGTAAACAGAGTGTACCATATACATTTGAGGCCTAAATTGGTGATTTGCACAGGGGTGGCTGGTAGTTACAGCAGTTCTGACATAAACATAAAAAACACCCATATGTGACCCCCATTTAGAAAACTACACCCCTCACGTAAAGTAACAAGGGGTATAGTGAGCCTTAACATCCCACAGGTGTTTGACAAATTTTAGTTAAAGTTGGAGGTGAAAATAAAAAAATGTATATTTTTTTCCCTAAAATGCTATTGTTACCCCAATTTTATCATTTTCACAAGGGGCAATAGGAAAAAAAGCCCAGCGAAATTTGTAACCCCATCTCTTGTGAGTCAGAAAATACCCCTTATGTGGATGTAAAGTGCTCTGCAGGTGAACTACAGGGCTCAGAAGAGAAGGAGCACCATTGGGCTTTTGGAGAGAGAATCTGGCTGAAATTGAAGGCCATGTGCGTTTAGGCCTCCATGGTGCCAGAACAGTGAACCCCCCCCCCCCCCCCCCCCCCACACACACACACACACACACACACACACACATGTGACCCCATCATGGAAACTACACCCCTAATAAGAAGTGCAGTGAGCATTTACATCTCACAGGTGTCTGATAGATTTTTTTGAGCAGTGGTCTGCCAAAAGAAAAATGAAAATTTCATTTGCACAGCCCACTGTTCCAAAGATCTGTCAAATGCCAGAGAGGTTTAACCCCTTAAGGAACCAGCCCATTTTCACCTTAAGGACCGAGCCATTTTTGCACATCTGACCACTGTCATTTTAAGCATTAATAACTCTGGGATACTTTTACTTTTCATTCTGATTCTGAGATTGTTTTTTCGTGACATATTCTACTTCATGTTAGTGGTAAATTTTTGTTGAGGCTTGCATCATTTCTTGGTGAAAAATTCCCAAATTTGATGAAAAAATTGAAAATTTAGCATTTTTCTAACTTTGAAGCTCTCTGCTTGTAACAAAAACAGACATTCCAAATAAATTATATATTGATTCACAGATACAATATGTCTACTTTATATTTTCATCATAAAGTTGACAGGTTTTAAGTTTTAGAAGATATCAGAGGGCTTCAAAGTTCAGCAGCACTTTTCCAATTTTTCTCAACATTTTCTAAATTGGAATTTTTCAGGGACCAGTTCAGTTTTGAAGTGGATTTGAAGGGCCTTCATATTAGAAATACCCCACAAATGACCACATTATAAAAACTGCACCCCTCAAAGTATGCAAAATGACATTTGGGTAAGTGTGTTAACCCTTTAGATGTTTCACAGGAATAGCAGCAAAGTGAAGGAGGAAATTCAAAATCTCCATTTTTTACACTCGCATGTTCTTGTAGACCCAGTTTTTGAATTTTTACAAGGGGTAATAGGAGAAAAAGACCCCCAAAATTTGTAACCCAATTTCTCTAGAGTAAGGAAATACCTCATATGTGTATGTAAAGTGTTCGGCTGGTGCAGTAGAGGGCTCAGAAGGGAAGGAGCAACAATGGGATTTTGGAGAGTGAATTTTTGCTGAAATGGTTTTTGGGGGGCATGTCACATTTTGGAAGCCCCTATGGTGCCAGAAGAGCAGAAAACCCCCACATGGCATACCATTTTGGAAACTACACCCCTCAAGCCACGTACCAAGGGGTCCAGTGAGCCTTAACACCCCACAGGTCTTTTACGACTTTTCGTTAAATTTGGATGTGTAAATGAAAAAAAAAAAAAAAAAGTTTCACTTCCAGGCAGTGGAAGAGAGGTGGTTGTGGTTGTGATAAATATAAAGCAAATACACTATGTTGAGCTAGCGACTGTTTGTCTGTATACAAGAGTGTGAAGCATAGAAGTGAGTGAGTATAAAAGTGAGGGGACTTAAAATTAAGGGACTTTAAATTCAGGAAGTTTAAATTGAAATATTTGATTTTTTTTTCTTTTCTGTTAATTTTTGCAATCCCCAAATCTAGTATGACCTCCATGTTGGAAAAGGCAGTCCAGTGTGCATCTTGCGCAATGTATGCAATCCTTGAACAACAGTTTGAGGGTGCATATTGTTGTGCGAGATGTGTGCGAGTTGCTCATTTAGAAGCCCAGATCCTGGATCTAGAGGAGCAACTGGCAACACTGAGATGCATTGACAACCCGCAGAGTAGTCTCCTGCTCACTGAGCAGGTACTCTCTGCGGTCGAGGTGGGGATGGATAGTGGGACGGAGGGGCAGGACAGTCAGGCAGTTAGCTGGGTTACAGTTAGAAAACGGGGTAGAGGGAAAAGTGTCAGGGAGGCTAGTCCGGAACTGGCACACCCCAACAAGTTTGCCCAGTTGGCAGATGAGGGGGATGTCATTTCAGAGCTAGCGGTACTGCAGCAGGACTCTGCCTCTGACCGCCAGGGGGGTGTCTGCTCCAGTAAGGAGGGAGGGAGGAGAGCAGGGCAGGCCAGACAGGTACTGGTAGTGGGGGACTCAATTATTAGGGGGACAGACAGGGTGATCTGTCACAAAGACCGGGATAGCCGAACAGTATGTTGTCTTCCTGGCGCTCGAGTTCGGCACATCGCGGATCGGGTTGACAGGTTGCTGGGTGGGGCTGGAGAAGACCCAGCAGTCATGGTACATATTGGCACCAATGACAAAGTAAGAGGTAGATGGAGTGTCCTTAAAAATGATTTCAGGGACTTAGGCTGCAAGCTTAAGGCAAGGACCTCCAAGGTAGTATTTTCTGAAATATTACCTGTACCACGAGCCGTACCAGAGAGGCTGCGGGAGATAAGGGAGGTAAACAAGTGGCTCAGAAGCTGGTGTAGGAAGGAGGGGTTTGGGTTCATGGAGAACTGGGCAGACTTCGACTTTAAAGGAAACAGATTTCTGACTATAGCTAAAGACCATTATCTGTCCCAAATGGTGCAGGGCCTGACCAGAGGGGGCGCCCTACTAGACTTAATATTTACCAACGTACTGAAACTGGCAGAGTAATTAATGTGCAAGTAGATGGACACCGAGGAAATAGTGATCATAATGTAATACATTATAACTTGTTCTTCAATAAGGGAATCTCTCGAGGGGCCACAAAAACAATGAACTTTCGAAAAGCAAAGTTCGATCAACTCAGAGAAGCCCATAACAATATAAAATGGGATAATGTCCTCAAAAATAACAATACTGACACTAAATGGGAGACTTTTAAAAATATCTTAAATTTTCACTGTAAGATGTATATACTTTATAGGAATAAAAGGGTCAGAAATAAAAGAAAACCAATATGGATGAATAAAAATGTTAAGGGGGCAATAAATGACTAAAATAAAGCATTTCAGTTACTAAAACAGGACAGCAGTGAAGAAGCATTAAAAAGCTATAGAGAAAAATGTGAAATATGTAAAAAACAGATAAAAGCCGCAAAAATAGAGACAGAAAGACTCATTGCCAAAGAGAGTATGACTAACACCAAAATGTTCTTTAATTATATAAATAGCAAAAAGGTCAAAAATGAAAGTGTTGGCCCTTTAAAAAATGATGAGGAAGAAATTATAAACGGGGATCAGGAAAAAGCAAATATACTAAAATTCTTCTCCACTGTATTCACTGAGGAAAATGAAATGCCAGGGGAAATACAGTGTGATAAGGTAAGCTCCCCAGTACAGGTCACCTGTCTAACCCAGGAAGAAGTACAGTGCCACCTACAAAAAATCAAAATAGACAAATCACCAGGTCCAGATGGCATTCACCCCCATGTTCTAAAGGAATTAAGTAATGTAATAGACAGACGCGGAGGTGTTGAGGGGCATGTGTGGAACTCCGCTACTCCTTGCTGGGATTTGAATAGACTGGCCCAGACCCTTTCTTGTGGATGGAGAGTGGAGCTGAGTAAAACGATCAGACTTTACATGTGATGAATATCTAACAGTGCAGAAGCCGGTGAAACTATTGATTAATACCCCGGCAATATTCTGAACAGAAGCAGCCTCTTGCACTGGCCCCATGTGGAATGGACAATATTGGATGCCTGACTCTCTGCCTGGTCACTCCTCCTAGCGATTTGGAGAAACCGGGACTCATGGACTAAATTGAACAACTTGGTCTTAGCAGAATTCCTCTCTCATGAAATTGGACCCCTCCCTGGACCCAATAAGATCAGTGACTCTGGGGGGTGATTGCACTGTCTACCAGGGGGAGCGTGAATACGCTAATGATTCCGTAGTTGCATATTAGTATGCTATATTTGGTGGTGGATATTTCTGGATCAGGGTGTGATACCCTAGGTTTTAAGCGCTCCCCAGAGCCATATGGGACTGTGAATTCTTACTTTTGTATGCTGTAAATAACGGGATTTAAATTCTCGAGTGGGAGGGGCCTATGGTGTATAAAGTTGCTAAGTTGGTCCGTGATATCCCCGTAGTGATACATACACCCCACAAATATAAAGTGAAGAGAAATAGTGGGTGAAATGGCCCCTAAGGTGAACCCCAGAAGATCAGGGGGTAGCTCGCCACAAAAAGATAAGGGGGCTATGGGTAAATTGGATAAAATATGGAAGTCTCCAGCTTTGGGTATAAAAACTAGAACCCAGAAGGATCTCTCCCCTAGTAAAACAGGCTCTAGGTACTCGGTCTTGGCGGTGGAAGAAACTGAGGAAGGGCAGTCTGTGCCCCCTGTGGGAACACAGATGTTGGAGGAGATCTTGGGAGGGGTGAAAAAATCTAATTGTGCAATTGAGGAGATAAATAAACAATTAGGTGTGGTATCTACCGAGGTATCTCTGATAAGACACGATATGACTAAAATGAGAGATAGGATTTCCAGACTGGAGGAAGAAGCCCCTAAAACAGAAAATAGGATTAAGGTTTTGGAGGAGGAGGTTAATGACTTGAAAAAGGAGAGGACATCTGTTAAAGATAAGCTCACTGACCTTGAGGATAGATCCAGACGTTGTAATATAAGGATGGTGGGGTTTCCTGATGGGATGGTGGGGTTTCCTGAGGGGGTGGAGGGGGGGGGGGACTCTGCCATACAGTTTCTTAGTAGGTGGTTGAAGGAGGGGATAGGGGAAGGGCATCTTACTCCAATGTTTGGGATTGAACGAGCTCATCGGTGCCAAGGCGTATTCCCCCTCTGGGGGGTCCCCCTAGGACAATCCTAATTAAGTTATATACCTCCCAGGACAGGGATACTATCCTTAGGAGGGCAAGAGAGATGAGGGACCTACAGTATAATGGACAGAATATTTTTCTATATCCGGATTTCTCTTGGGAGACCCAGAGGAAAAGGGCATCCTTTCGGGAGATAAAAAGGCGGCTAAAGAACGCAGGGGTGCCCTTCTCTCTGCTGTTTCCAACGAGACTCCGGGTTGAGCATAAGGGAAAGGTAACAATATTTGGAACCCCACAAGAAGTCTCAGATTGGATGGATAAATAAGGCATCTAATATAAGGCACTACTGTGGCATTAGGGGTTGGAAGTATTAGTTGAGTAATAATGTTACGTCTCGGGGGGGAGGGGGGAGGGGTTGGGGGGTTCTCTGGGGTGTCACTAGGATAGGAGTGCATAGTAGAAGTACGGTGCATTATGGGGAGAGGGGGGGTGCGGGGGGGGAAGGATAAGGGAAAGGAGGGAGGGATGGCACGGGATGATCAAAAGAGTGTTTTTTTTTTCTCTCTCTTCTTCTTCTCTCTTTTCTTTTTTCTCTTAGGCAAATATATCTATGCTTAAATTATTAGCCTGGAACATACGAGGTATGTCGGATAGAATTAAAAAGTGTGCAGTCTTCGATTATATTCGGAGGTGCCTTCCTGCGATCATATGTTTAGTTGAGACCCATAGGTCAAGAGATGAGCAGATACTTCCAAGGAAGTGGGCCAAAGAAGAATACCACTCCAGACTCTCTTCCTACTCCATGGGAGTATCAGTATATGTTCACAGGAGGGTACCATTCGAGACTAAGAATGCAAAGGTAGATAAGTATGGTCGATATGTATTTCTTTATGGAATATGGGAAGATAGGGCAGTCATCTTGGCTTTTGTTTATATTCCTCCATCTTTTAGAGTGGATGTTCTGAGGGACCTCGTGAGCTATAGCGAAAGTAAGACACATTCGGCATTATGGATAGTTGGAGATTTGAACAATGTAATAGACCCTAGTATGGACAGATACAAATTAGGTAGGAATGTAGGGGGGAACGAAACAGCATTGGCGAGATACTGTGGAGAGATGAATTGGGTTGATGGGTGGCGGAAACTAAACCCAGGAGTAAGACAGTACTCATGTTTTAGTACCTCATATAACACCGCTTCCCGAATTGACTTATGCCTGTGTGATAAGAATGCAATGACCTGGACCAGCAGGGTGCAGTATAAAGCTAAAACCCTATCGGACCATTGCCCAGTGGTGGTGGAAATTGGAGGTAAGGTAATGGGTGGGAAAAGGTTGGGCTTTCGGCTCAACCCCCACTGGATTGAATTAGTGGGTGACCAGGACTGGTTTAGACAGGAAATAGAGGCATTCTGGGAGATTAATCATAAGTCCGCAAACCCTCAGGTGGTATGGGATACTATGAAGGCATACTTGAGGGGTCTATATATAGGGCGAATCAATAAAAAAAAAAAAGGAATTCTCACAGGAAGAATCAGTACTGAATAGTAAAGTGGCAACATTAGAAGCAGGGATAGAAGAGGATAGTGGGGGGAACAGCTGTTAGAACTGAAGGCAGCTCAAGAGGAATATAAAGAATATCTACTTAAAAAGGCACAAAATAAACTATTCTTCAGTGGGCAATTTAATTTCTTTGAGAAAGGGAAACCAAATAAGACACTGTCAAGATTACTTAAAAATCAAGGCGACGAACGTGGTATTATGGCTCTGAGGAGGGAGGATGGCAGCATAACCACAGATAGAGAAGAAATAGCCCAAATGGTTGGCTCTTTTTTCTCCAATCTCTATATGGGCAGGGATATTAATAGGGCGGAGGTAGCGGAATTCTTGAGGGGAATTAATATTCCGAGTTTGACAGAGGATGTCAGGGACTCCCTGGATGACCCAATCTCCCTCCAGGAATTGGAGGAGGCATTGGCATCAATCCAAGGGAATACATCCCCTGGGTCTGACGGCATTCCTTTCTAGATATATAGAATATACTCAATCCTGCTGCTTCCAAAACTGCTGGGTATCATTAATGAATCCTGGAGGGGGGGGGGGGTTCTCCCTAAATCTATGTGTGAGGCTAATATTAGACTCATTAGGAAAAAAGATAAGGATCCCTTGGATTTGGGCTCATATCTCCTTGCTTAATACAGATATAAAGATAATAGCGAAAGCACTGGCAAGGAGATTGGATAAAGTAGTGGAGGTAGTGGTGGGCGGTGACCAGGGAGGGTTTAGGTCAGGAAGAACGGTTCATGACAATATCCACCAGGTGTATGAAGCAATCCAGAGTGGATCCCGTGGCCCCCGCTCCATTCTGTCATTGGATGCTACTAAAGCTTTTGACAGGGTGGAGTGGGAATACCTCTGGGAAGTTTTGAAAAGGGTTAGGGTGGGCCCGAGGTTTTTGAGTTATATTCAGCTACTATACACTAACCCCGAGGCGAGTGTGGTGGTAGATGGAACCCCCTCCTACCCATTCAAACTAAGTAGAGGAACAAGGCAGGGCTGCCCCCTCTCACCCTTTTTATTTTTAATTTATATTGAACCCTTAGCGGCTTGGATAAGAGATAATGATGTTTATGAGGGATTTGGAGTAAATGGAGAGAAGAGTAAGATCTTGTTATTTGTAGATGATATCCTCCTTTTAGTAACTAACCCACAAGAAAAAATACATCGTATCATTAAGATGTTCGAGGCATTTGCCCCTCTATCTGGGTTGGACATAAATTGGAGTAAATCTACTATGCTCCCCCTGGATGAAGATATGGGGGAGACGGTGGGAAGACTATCCGTGTTAAAAAAAAATGAATGTTTCCATTATCTGGGAGTAAAAATAGCAGCCACGAATGATAGGTTTGTGATTAACAATATACTGCCCCTTTTGAATAGTTTAGCGAAGAGAGTAGAAGTATGGATTAAAATGCCCTTCTCTATGTCAGAAAGGATGGCGATAATAAAAATGGTGGTCCTCCCACAGATCCTTTTTTTTCTTGCTACCTCGCCAGTGTGGATCGGCAAATGCTGGTTCCGGAAGATAGAAGTGATACTGGGTAGATTGTTATGGGGAAGAAAAAGGGTTCGTCTGAAGTACAGATATTTTATGGCCCCTGGAGATAGGGGGGGATTGGATATGCCCAATTTCTTTGTTTATTACATGGCCGCGCAGTTGGTACGAATCGTGAATTGGAGAAATTTTAGATATCTGGAGAAGATTGTAGTAGATAAGGAGAAAGTGAACATATATGAGGTGTTGGAATGAGATGATTATGAGGAGAGTGGGTCAAATAACACGATGTTATTGTATAAATATAGGAAAGTATGGGAAAGATTAAAGGGAGAATTACATGTAGGAAATAGTTTTGGGTTCACACCCCTATGGGGTAACAATAAATTTAAAGAATTGGTGAAGTGTGAGTCAACTTTTTGGGATAGTAAGGGTATAAAACGACTGGAACAATTATTTGATAAAGGACAACTCTTTTCATTTGAGCACATAAAAAGGGGGTATGATATTAGTGATAACGATTGGCTGTACTATTGGCAAGTTAGTCATGCAGTCCATAACACGATAGATAAGGAGATATATGTAGCACAGAAACACAATTTCATAGAAGCACTAACTCAAATAGAGCACTTTAAAAAAAAAAAGGAATATCAATTTTGTATAAGAAATTAAATAAGATTATTGGAGTAAGGGGGATCGACAGAATTAAAGACAAATGGTCCGGAATAGTGGGTACTGTGTCTGAGGAAGATTGGGACATTATGGCCCAAAATATAAGCAAGGTTTCTCGTAATATGGAACATAAAATTACACAATTTAAGATATTACACAAGACCCACTATTCCGCGCTTCATTTACATAGGATAGGGGTGAGAATCACTTCACAGTGTGTTAAATGTGGTTTGGAAGAGGCGGACTATTTACATAGTTTTTGGTCGTGTGAGAAGATATCTGTTTTCTGGGAATCTGTAATAAAAGAGGTAGAAAGTAAAATCCCTGTGAAGGTACCTCGTACGATAGAGTTTATACTGCTGGGAGCTATTGGTAAGATGGGCAAATTTGATTAGACATACTCTTGGATGTAAACAAGTATGGATTTGGCTTCTATGGCTTTTGCTTTTCTTCCGATTGGTGATGTTGTTTTATCGGATTTGTACAATGTATTTTTGTAATTGTTTAATATTAAAATAAAAAAAATATTTAAAAAAAAGTAATGTAATAGACAGACCCCAATTTTTAATATTCAGGGACTCTATAGTGACAGGGACTGTTCCCCAGGACTGGCGCATGGCAAATGTGGTGCCAATATTTAAGAAGGGGTCAAAAGGTGACCCCGGGAATTATAGACTTGTTAGTTTAACCTCGGTAAATTGTTTGAGGGTTTCCTAAGAGATGCTATTTTGGAATATCTTGATAAAAATAAATGTATGACCCTGTATCAGCATGGATTTATGAGGGATTGATCCTGTCAAACTAACCTGATCAGCTTTTATGAGGAGGTGAGCACAAGACTGGACCAGGGGCAATCGCTGGATGTCGTATATCTGGATTTTTCCAAAGCATTTGATACGGTTCCACATAAAAGGTTGGTGCATAAAATGAGAAGGTTTGGGCTGGGGGAGAATGTGCGCAAGTGGGTAAGTAACTGGCTCAATGATAGGAAACAGAGGGTGTTTATTAATGGTACTTATTCTGATTGGGTGACTGTTACTAGTGGGGTACCACAGGGGTCCGTCTTGGGTCCTGTCCTATTTAATATATTCATGAATGACCTTGCAGAGGGGTTGAATAGTAAAGTAGCAATCTTTGCAGATGACACCAAACTCTGTAAAGTGGTAAACACTATAGAGGACAGTGCACTGTTACAAATGGATCTGGATAGGTTGGAGGTTTGGGCTGGGAAGTGGCAGATGAGGTTCAACACTGATAAATGTAAGGTAATGCAAAAATCCGAGCTGGGATTATGTATTAAATGGAAGAACACTTAGGACGACTGACATGGAAAAGGACTTAGGAGCCTTAGGTAACAGTAAACTTAGCTGTAGTGACCAGTGTCGGGCAGCTGCTGCCAAGGCTAATAAAATCATGGGGTACATCAATAGGGGCATAGATGCCGACGACAAGGAAATAATGCTACCGCTGTACAAATCACTAGTCAGTCCTCACATAGAGTACTGTGTACAGTACTGAGCACCAGTGTACAAGAAAGATATAGTGGAGCTGGAGAGGGTTCAAATCCCACTAAGGACAACAATAAATAAAGACATTATTATTATTATTATTATAATAACGTCAGCAGAGAGCACTGTGCTCGTGATGTCATCAGAGAGCATTCCAAAAAGAAAATAATTTCCTCTGTAGTATTCAGCAGCTAATAAGTACAGGAAAGATTACGATTTTTTAATAGAAGTAATTTACAAATCTGTTTAACTTTCCGGAGCCAGTTGATTTAAAAGAAAAAAAAGGTTTTCACCGGAGTACCCCTTTAACCCCTTCATGACCCAGCCCATTTTCACCTTCAGGTCCTGGGCATTTTTTGAAAATCTGACCACTGTCACTTTAAACATTAATAACTCTGGAATGCTTTTACTTATCATTCTGATTCCGAGAACTGCTGTAACAATCAGCCACCCCTGTGCAAATCGCCTCAAATGTACATGGTGCACTCTCCCTTCTGAGCCTTGTTGTGCGCCCCCAGAGCACTTTGCGCCCACATATGGGGTATCTCCATACTCGGGAGAAATTGCATTACAAATTTAGAGGATCTTTTTTCCCCTTTTACCTCTTGTGAAAATGAAAAGTATAGGGCAACACCAGCATGTCAGAGTAAAAAAATTATTTTTTTACACTAACATGCTGGTGTAGACCCCAACTTCACCTTTTCATAAGGGGTTAAAGAAGAAAAAGCCCCCCAAAATTTGTAAGGCAATTTCTCCCGAGTACGGCAATACCCCATATGTGTCCCAAAACTGTTGCCCTGAAATACAACAGGGCTCCAAAGTGAGAGAGCGCCATGCGCATTTGAGGCCTGAATTAGGGATTTGCATAGGGGTGGACATAGGGGTATTCTATGCCAATGATTCCCAAACAGGGTGCCTCCAGCTGTTGCAAAACTCCCAGCATGCCTGGACAGTCAATGGCTGTCCGGCAATACTGGGAGTTATTATTTTGCAACAGCTGGAGGCTCCGTTTTGGAAACAGTAGCGTACCAGACGTTTTTCATTTTTTTGGGGGCTGTGTAGGGATAATGTGTATATGTAGTGTTTTTTACTTTTTATTTTAGGTTAGTGTTAGTGTAGTGTAGTGTTTTTAGGGTACAGTCACATGGGCAGAGGTTCACAGCAAGTTTGCCGCTGGGAGTTTGAGCTGCAGCGCAAATTTTGCGCCATCTCAAACTTGCAGCACTCACTGTAAACCTCCGCCCATGTGAGTGTACCCTGTACATTCACATTGGGGGGAGGGGGCAAACATCCAGCTGTTGCAAACTCCGAGCATGCCCTTTGGCTGTCCGTGCATGCTGGGAGTTGTAGTTTTGCAACAGCTGGAGGCACACTGGTTTGGAAACACTAAGTTAAGTAATAAACTTTCAAGTGTTTTGCAACCAAACTTAGCGTTTCCAAACCAGTGTGCCTCCAGCTGTTGAAAAACTACAACTCCCAGCATGCATGGTCTGTCAGTGCATGCTGGGAGTTATAGTTTTGCAACAATTGAAACAGCTGGAGGCACTGAGGTAGCAAACGGACAATGTTTCCCAACTAGTGTGCCTCCAGTTGTTGCAAAACTACAACTCCCAGCATGCCCAGACTGCCCAAGCATGCTGGAAGTTGTAGTTCGGCAATATCTGAAGGATCAGATGTTGCCGAACTACAACTTCCAGCATGCTTGGGCAGTCTGGGCATGCTGGGAGTTGTAGTTTTGCAATATCTGGAGGTCCACAGTTTGGAGACCACTGTATAATGGTCTCCAATCTATGCTCTTCCAGATGTTAGAGAACTACAACTCCCAGCATGCCTGAACAGACTGAGCATGCTGGGAGTTGTAGTTTTGCAACATCTGGAACAGCACAGATTGGAGACCATTATACAGTGGTCTCCAAACTGTGGACCTCCAGATGTTACAAAACTACAACTCCCAGCATGCCCAGAAAGCCAAAGGCTGTCTGGGCATGCTGGGAGTTGCCGTTTTGAAACTCCCAGAGGCAGCAGTGAGATCGCTTTACGGCGATCTCACTGCTGCCAATGAAGATGCCGCACTGCTGCCGGAAACTCACCTCCGTGACGCAGCGCCGCCGGGACCGCCTGGAGGACGTCGCTCGCAACGGGACCACTCGGGACACCGCATGGTCGGGTAAGTGATGCCGGGGGATGGGTAAGGGACACTTAGCAGAGCGGTGTGTGTCCCGATCCCCGTGATCGGGACTTACACACCGCGCTGCTAAATATTCTGATAGCGAAACGCTGCTATTAGCTAGTCAGAGTTGACCAGCTGATAGCAGCGATCGCTGGGGGGGGGGGGGGGTGGGGGATGAAACCCCCCGTGGTCGCATGGTAAGATGGCTGGCTATCAGTGATAGCCACCATCTTACCGGGCGCTGCGGGATGCCGCGAGTAGCGGCAAAAATGTTCATGACGTACCTGTATGTCATGGGTCGGGAACACCTTGCCACCCATGACGTACAGGTATGTCATAGGTCGGGAAGGGGTTAATGGTATAGAGAACTGTGTCTAGTGCATTAACTCTGATTTTTTGCCCATTGAAACCAGTAGGCCCATTGTGGTCTATGGGGAAAGCTGCTGAGTTGCCCATAGCAACCAATCAGATCGCTTCTTTCATTTTTGAAAAAGTCTCTGAAAAATGAAGGAAGTAATCTGATTGGTTGCTATGGGCAACTCAGAAACTTTTCCAGGAAAATATGCTGAGTTGCCCATAGCAACCAATCAGATCGCTTCTTTCATTTTGCAAAGGCATTGTGAAAAATGAAAGAAGCAATCTGGTTGCTATGGGCAACTGCACAACTCTTCCTCTACACTGGTCTTGATGAATCTCCCCCATAGAGGGAGATTTATCAAAACCTGCCCAGAGGAAAAGTTTCTGAGTTGCCCATAGCAACCAATCAGATCGCTTCTTTCATTTTTGAAAAAGCCTCTGAAAAATGAAGGATATTTTTGAGATTTTGGAAGCTGGGATACTCACTACACCCATGCATATCTAGATAATTAAGTATGGGGGGAACTTAAATTTATTTTTTAAATCACATGGAGTTTTGACTTTACTTCATTATGGTCGAATAAAGCACTTAAAGAGTTCCTTAAAATTAAAGATTCACTCTTTTGGATGAAAAGGGGCTTATTTATGTAAATCAATTATACGCTTTAGGTCAAATAAAGTTGTTTGAAGAGATAGCCCATAAGTGTGTGGGGGGAAGACAATCACAAACATTGTTTTTTTACAAATAAGTAACACAGATCATAAAGCAATAAAAGGAGAGATTGGAGATTTCAGGGATTCTATATATAAGAAAAGTTTAATTAGACTATTTCCTTATGCAAAGTTGCTGTCTGGGCATGCTGGGAGTTGTGGTTCTGCAGCGGTTGGGGGTTCACAGCTTGAAGACCACTGCTATAGAGGGTGCAAATGTATCTGAGCCCTGGAACTCAAATAATGTGAAATATGAGATGATCAAAATGGAGCCCCTGCACTAATTACTTGGGTTCTGAGGTCTGTAAGGTCCATAGTAAAAACATCAGGTTCTGTCTATAGCAGATACTAAATCATGGCAGCTCAAAGAAACAAGCAGTCATTCTGACATGTCACATGTGATGTCATAGACAGCTGGAGGCCTGACATCCCACTGACAGCCGCCCGAGCCTTCAGTCTGTTCCTGTGCGATTAGTGAGAATAGTGAGATTAGCGTCTTCTTTTTCTACTTGTCTGAAATGGAGCTAAAAGGACTGGGGTTCGTCCCCCTCCTGTTGGCGTTTTGGTGTGCGGCCTGGCTTGCCACCAGCTACATCATGACGGTCGTCCTCGGCCATGCAGCCTCGCCACTGATGAGCATCAGGTAAGATAAACAAGCAAATGATTCTTATTTCATGGGTTGGGAGTGAGGAAATATCCATAATAACATTGGTTTCTTTTCCTTCACAGTGACGTGGGAAATGTCTTTCCCGAAAGCATATTATTCAGAATTGGATTTATAGGGGCGTCCATTGGCACTTTGGTACTAACCTTTCTTATTTATAAGTATATGGTTATGCATACTGAAGAGTTCAGGGGTCATCAGGTCCTGATCCAGAGGATCCTGCTGGCCATTGTGTGGGCCTCCTGTTTTTCCACAGCTGTTATGCATGTATTGTCCCCCGAAGAATATCCCAGGATACACTTTGTCAGCACGATAATTTCCATTACATGTGAAGCCTTATACTACCTTGGGCAGTCCATCCAGATGTATAAATTACCAGGAGCAAAAAAAGTCATCCACCATAGTAGATGCACCTGCTGTGGCCTGACTTTTGTCTGTGTAGTTTTCTATTTTGGATATGAAACATTAAAGGAATTATTCCATAATGATGAAGACTGGGACGAGATCCGTGAAATCCCCATCATAATCATCGAGTGGGTGATGCTTCTACTGATCCTGATAAACATCGTGACCTATTATTCCACCATGCAGAGGTTATTGTTGACCGTCTCCAGAAACAGCTGCACACTCTCTCTTAGAGTAAAAATTGATGACTTCGGGGTGTAGACCACCACGGGGGCCATCAAGTGGACTTCTGGGAGAGATACTGCACAGGACACGGAAAACATCTAAAGAAGAATAACTGGGGGACTACATATGGTGCCAGTAATCATGACACAATAATATGAGCTGGTGATATTACCTATACAAAAAAAAATAAAAAAAATAATAAAAAAATATTGGTGTGTGAAGTGTAATACCTAGTTAGAAAAACAGAATCAAATTCATCATTATAACCCCCCTCTGCATTACCCTGTTTATTATTTTTCAAGCAAGCACTTTGTTCTAATTCGTCCACTCTCTGGCGTGCTCCTTGTATAAGGGGTTTGGGATACCCTTTTTGTTTAAAACGATCCTCCAGGTTCTCTAGTTGTTGTAGGTATTTTTGTGTGGAAGAACAATTCCTTCGGATTCTTTTCATTTGACCTAATGGAATGTTCTTCTTCCATTATTTAAGATGGCAACTGTTAAAGTCGAGGTATCTGTTTGCATCCACCTCCTTAAAATAGTTGGCAGTATGCGAACAGCCATCCTGAATATAGATATTTAAATCCAGGAACTCACATTTTTTGGGGGGACTGATGCAGCGCTGCCTTTGGATATCTCTGGCTCTGCCATAGCGCTTTTTTTGAGGGGGCGTGTCGGCTGCCCCTTCGTCTGGTGGTCAACACTAGTGTTGCTCGCAAATATTCGCAATGCGCGAATTCGCGAATATTCGCCAATATAGCACTATATATTCGAAATTACGAATATTGTTTTTTTTTTTTTCACAATACACATCACAGTGATCATCCCTCTCTGCTTCCAGCTTGTGTGGTGTAAAGAAGGCTCTAATACTACTGTGTGAGACTGGCGTATGAATTTTCGCATATGGGAAAATTTGCTTATGCACATTTTCATTTATGCAAATTTTCGCATATGCAAAAATATTACGCGAATATTACGAATATGCGAATTTAGCGAATATATGACGAATATTTGTCCATATATACGCGAAATATCGCGAATTCGAATATGGCCTATGCTGCTCAACACTAGTCAACACGCGCTATCTGGCCAGCGAGCCAGGGCCCCGTACAGGAGATCACGGGGCCCCCCAGCAGTCGGACACCCCACAATCTGAAATGTATCCCCTATCCTTGGGATAGGGGATGTTTTTCAACACTGCACTACTCCTTTAATGGCCTCCAAAATGAAGTTCCTCTGATGTATGGGCATCAAGGGATCTTCCACTAAAAAAGATCACACAGCTTCCACTCCTCTGTCATGTGGGATGTTACTATATAATGAAGCAATATCTAGCGTTGCCCACATATAGTCCTCTTCCCGTATGATATCTTTCAATAGGGTTAATAAACGCCCATTTATCTCTGAGGTATGCTGGTAAAGACACCGCACATTTCTGTAACTGATGGTCTATATATTCAGATAAACATCTGGCAACTATCGGACGACCAGGTGTTTTTTTTTTCGGTCTTTATGTACATTAGGTAGAAAATAAAAATAAGGTACATTTGGTTTGGGGTTAAATATATATCATGTTTTTCCCTCTTAAAGGGGTACTACGCACCAAGACATCTTATCCCCTCTCCAAAGGACCCCCGTGATCTCGGTTGCGGCACCCTGTTGTCATCACTGCACAGAGAATACAGGGCCAGCACATCGGCATAGCCATTGACTGTCCTGGCATGCTGGGAGTTTTGCTACAGCTGGAACTCTTTTTATTAGAAAAATATAAAACTTTTACAAAACACAAATACAATGCTTAATCAGCTGAAACATAAGGATGAAAAAGTAACAAATATAAACTCTTTGTTACAGAATAAAAGGACCTACCTAACCAACCAGCCCAGCTTAACTCAACTACCAAATAATGCCTGATACTACTAATTCTTACCTATTATCCTTCCAAACACACATACACACACACATTAATTACCAACAAAACATAAATATAGCTTTCCTTAATTAAGTTTTAACTGAAAACATCCGAATAGGAAACTTATCCCCACATACCATACACAAAATGCATTAAACAAAAATAAATAGGGCTAACTGCCATAAAAATAATAAGGAAATAAATAAAATAATTCCATCTTGGAAATACCATTAATTTTACACACAGACAACAACCAATACTCACAATACATATTAGATCATAACAACGAAAAAAATAAAAAAATAAAATAAAGTAAAAAAAAATAAAAAAAATTATAATAAAAAGAGGGCTTATTGCCATAACTAAAAATAATTCCAACTTGGAAATTTCATTTATTTATTTATTTTTTCCCCTTTCTCCTTTCCCTTCTCTTTAAACTATAGTAACACACACATGCATGGATACATTAGCATAAGGGGGAAAAAATAAACACAATAATATCAACTAAAAGCTGGTCCGACTGCCTTTACCCAACAATGAGGTATAACACTATACAAAAATACATAAAACTATTTATACTTATGAAATACATGTAAACAAGAATAAAACCTAAAGAAAAATAACCTACACTATGAACTCTCCCATCACCCACACCACTCCCACTGGACATGGTCAGAGTTCGTGTATCACAGTGTTTTTTTATTTTTTTTTTACTGAAACAGTCATTGTCCATAAACTGACCCAAGTCAGACCCAAAGCATCACCCCCTCCCCCCAACAACCCCCACCCAACTTAAAATTAATCCCCCCCCCACTATTATTAACTAACTCAACAATGTACTAATTCACTACAACCACAGAAATAATATGAAAAACAAAGTAATACAGTACTTCAAACCCCCACCAGGCCCAAGATTGGTTGCCTGCAAGCCCTTTACATTCAAATTACAGAAAACAAAACAAAAAGCTAGAGTGACATGCATAGCCCACCACCAGGAAGAAGGATGGCAATCCTGATAAAACTAAGTTTCAAAATGCTTACCCTATGAACCTTACTTCTAACCCTATCGCTATCCCTTCATAAAACTGACCCTATACTCACCCTAACATCTATATACTGTCCCTAACCAAAATTAAGGTACATCAAAAGAAAACCCTCTCCACAGGAGAGAAGCCCTACTGGTACCAAGACTGCCATACTCCAAAGACCTGATCTTCCCGAGGTCACCAGTGATGTTCCTACATACCTCCACCTCGGAGAGGACTTTCTGTTGGGTCGATACTAAGCACCGTGCATTCCACGTGTAGTACCTAACCACTAAGCTAACTAAGAATAAAGTGCCCCGATCACGGCCACCCAGGTTCCTGAATGCCCCATAAGCCCACTCCGGATAGGAAAGGCCGGCAAGTTGACTCCAGCCGATGGAAGCACCCACCCTGTTGTAAACCCCTATATTAAAGGGACAATGAAGCAGGAAGTGGTCCATGCTTTCCAGCGTGTCCCCGTACTCTTCTCGGGGACATCCCCGGTCATCAGAGTTCCTGTACTTCAGGTTGTCCCTCACATATAGCTTCCCCTGAAAGCAGCGCCAGGCCAAGTCCCAAAACTTCTGGGGGATCCTTTTCATATTTAAAAGATGCAATCCCACCGTCAGATCCCGACCTGGGCAGTCCCTGAGCGCCAGAGGCTTCTGGAAGTGGGTCAACAGAACCCGTTTGTCAAGGAACTGCCTTGACTGGGTCCTGATCTCCCACACTCCCAGACCCCACCGACGTATCGCCTTCAGAGTCGGGGTAGCGTAAGCCGGAAGATATCCATGTGGTGTACGGAGGTCCTTCACTTGCCCTCCTGTCTCCCATTCCTGGAAGAAAGGCCGAAACCATTCCCTGCAGGAGAGTACCCACGGAGGAGCCCTCTCTGACCAGAGGTTTGCAATGTTGGCTTTCAAGAAGGTGTTCGTTAAGAACACCACAGGGTTTACCATAGATAAACCCCCTAGTCTCCTCGTGCGGTACGTAACCTCCCTCTTGACTAGGTTCAACCTGTTCCCCCATAACAGTTGGAAAAACAGGCTGTAGACCCTAGTGTAGTAAGCCTCTGGTAAAATACATACGCTGCCCAGATAGATAAACAAGGGGAGCAGGTACGATTTGATCAGGTGTACCCTTTCCCTGAGGGTCATAGACCAACCCTTCCACTGGTCCACCCTCTGAGTGGCATCCTGGAGCTTACCATCCCAGTTTTTGGTGGGATAATCATCCTGGCCGAATGTGATGCCCAAAACTTTTGCTGAGTCTTGGGGCCCTGGAAGGGTGTCCGGGAGATCAAACGTGGGGTCTCCCCCTCCCAGCCAGAGACTCTCACACTTATCCTGGTTGATCTTAGACCCGGATGCCTCCGAGTAGCGGTCCACTTCCGACATCACCACATCGGCCTCCTCTCTCGAGGAGAGGAAAATGGTGACATCATCAGCGTACGCCACCACTCTCTGGGCGACACCCGGCTCCGCCAGAATCATCCTGACTCCCGCCAATGGTCCGCAACTCACCCTCCTAAGGAAGGGATCGATCGCAAATACATATAAGAGCGGGCTCAAAGGACAACCCTGACGGACTCCAGACCCCACCTCAAAGAGCGGCCAGACCACCCGTTCACCAGCGGGAAACTCTCTGCCCCTGCATACAAGATCTTAAGCCAATTAACAAAAGTACACGGTAAGCCATATCTCAGGAGGACGGACCAGAGGTAGTCATGGTTCACTCGATCAAATGCTTTGGCCTGATCCAAGGAAAAGTAAGTACCCCTTCCAGAGACCCGCACTACTCCGCTCCACTGCCTCCCTGACACTGAGGACAGCACTTAAGGTGCTTCGGCCTGGAACAGAGCAGTGCTGAGCCCCCGAAATGAGCCGGGGTGCAAACTTCACCAGCCGATTAAACAGTATCTTGGCCAGAAGCTTCCTGTCTGTAGGTGCGAGTAGAAGGATCTGACGACCTCCAGGATCCCTGATCTGGACCGATTCAGAGATCCCGTACTATCAATCAGTCCTGAGACTACTTTACTACTCACTGACATCTTGCAGTTCCTGTAAGGGTCGGGCGAGCGGTACTTCCCGTAATCCCTCTCAAAAACCAAAGATGCTTGCCTATCGTACTGACACCTCATCAGCAAGGACTTCACTCTGGAGATATCCTCTCGGCTACCTCCAGTCGAGACGAGAAGCTCGAGTTTCCTCCTCAGTCCCTGATACAGGCGATACCTGTTTAGGGACCTGAGGCTCGAGAGCTGGCGGAAGAACCCCGCAACCTGCTTCTTGAATATCTCCCACCACTCAGACTTACTACTACAAAAGTCCAGTAAAGGTACCTGACTTTCAAGAAAATCCTCAAAGGACTGTCTTATCTCTGTTTCCTCCAGGAGGGACAAATTCAGCTTCCAATAACCTTTTCCCATCCGGGGGGTCTCTGAAACATTCAGGGAAAACAAAATCATACAGTGGTCGGAGAACTCCACCTCAACCACGGACACTGCGGAAGAGACGGCTTCCTCCTTTAAATAAAACCTGTCTATCCTAGACCTGCTGCTACCTCGATGAAAGGTGAAACCCGCGTGGCCTGAGGGGCTCCGGATGTGGGCATCCTCTAGGCGAGCTTCCCTGACTATATTACTAAGGGCCACACAGTCATAAGCCAGCCGATCATTGGAACCTCTCCTATCTTGGGACCTCGTGACATTATTGAAGTCCCCTCCAAAGATCACTTGCCGGCTAGTAAAAAGAAAGGGCTTAATCCTCATAAAGAGATCCTTACGGCCCCACTTTGTTTGTGGGGTGTAGATGTTAATGAGCCGGAGCTCTTGTCCCTTCATGAAGACATCTAAGATCAGGCACCTCCCCATTTCTAACTCAATGACCCGTCTGCATTCGACCGGAGCGGTAAAAAGGACCGCCACCCCACTATACGGCTCAGCCACAAGAGACCAGTGGGAGGGGCCGCGCCTCCACTCTCTTCTGGCTTTCACCAGAGAGGCTAGATCTGACAACCTGGTCTCCTGTAAAAAGAAAATGTCGGCTTCAACACGGCTGAGAAAATCAAAGGCTGCGAATCTAGCCGTATCAGACTTTATACTGGCACAATTAATAGATGCCAGCGTCAATGGGGTGAGTGCTGCCATCCTGGGTAATTGAGTTAGACGGCCTTACCCATTATTTTTTCTTGCCCTTCTTCTTCACCGCCTCATCCCCTGAAGAAGAAGGAGCATTCTTACTTTCTTTAGATCTCTTTTTTGACTCAGACTGATCCATCTGGCTCCCATCTCCATCTGGCCCTGAGTTAGCCCTGCCCTCCGAGGAAGATGCCTCAACAGGACAGGACCCAGTTCCCCCTGGAGGCTCCAATCCCTCAGGCACCCCATCCTCGCCACCCCCCTCCAATGAGGGGGAGGAGATGGTATCAAGGACAAGGTACCTGTTCGATAGGTCAATCAGAAGGGGGGCAGGTAAGCTTCCTTTTAGGACCTGGCCTTTAGCACCTGAAATAGAGGACTGAGACTTCCCCTTTACAACTTTTTTGCCCTTGTCTTTTTTCGGCCTTTCCCTCCCCTCCTCATCCACACTTTTATAGTGGGAGGAATCAGAAAAGATCAGCCTCTTTGCCTTCCTCTTCGCGAATCCTCCTAATCTCCTCATCCAACACACCATCCCCCAGGGTCTCAGCAACATCTGGGCTAGTGACAGGAGCAGGGCCAGGAGCTACCCCCGCCACCTGAGAACTCTCCAGCTCCCTGCTCCTTCTGCGGTTTTCCTCTCGCCTTAGTTTGGCAGGCCCCTTCTTGCTCTTCATTAACCCTTTTGCTCCTTCACCCATGCCCGTACCCTCCCCAGCCGGGGCAACCCTAAAGCTCTCCCCAGCTGGAGCGGCCACCAAACGGGAAAAGGCGCTGGGGCAACGCTTGAAAGGGTGTCCTAGGACAACACACAGATGACACCGGATCTGCCCACAGGATGCAGCCAAATGACCAGCCCCACCACAAAAAGCGCAAACTTGCACAGTGCAGGCTGCGCTAAAATGGGTAGGACTACCACACCTGTGGCAGACTTTAGGCTGCCCCTGGTAGAAGACTTGGATTCTGTCACGTCCGAGTAAGGCTGCCGATGGGATGTGGGCAACTGTGCTCCCTGAACGCCTAAGTTTGACGGAAAACGTCCAGGCCCCAGACCAGATCCCGTGCTCATCAAGATTTTTCTTGGGCATGTCCGTCACATCCCCATAACGACCGAGCCAGGTCATGATGTCGTAGCAAGAGAGCGACTCGTTACGGGTCAAAACGGTCACTCTCTTGGTTTGGTTCTGCCGGGATATCGCTTTTACAGCGAAATCCCGCCAGCCGGGCTCGTTCTTCACCATGTCGTAATTCGACCAGAAAAGTTCAAGACCCTCTGGCCGAACAAAGCTGATGTCGAACTCAGAAGAACCATAGGGGTGAATCAGGGCAAAGATGTCACTCGCCCTGAACTCCATCTGAAGGAGGAGCTCAACCACCCTTGCCCGGGGCGGGCACGCTGTCACGATGCCGGCTGGCAGGTAGTGGATCCTCTGTGCCAGAGAGGGATTGGCGTGGACCGTGCTAGTGGATCGGTTCTAAGTCACTACTGGTTTTCACCAGAGCCCGCCGCAAAGCGGGATGGTCTTGCTGCGGCGGTAGTGACCAGGTCATATCCACTAGCAACGGCTCAACCTCTCTGACTGCTGAAGATAGGCGCGGTACAAGGGAGTAGACAGAAGCAAGGTCGGACGTAGCAGAAGGTCGGGGCAGGCAGCAAGGATCGTAGTCAGGGGCAACGGCAGGAGGTCTGGAACACAGGCTAGGAACACACAAGGAAACGCTTTCACTGGCACAATGGCAACAAGATCCGGCGAGGGAGTGCAGGGGAAGTGAGGTATAAATAAGGAGTGCACAGGTGAACACACTAATTAGAACCACTGCGCCAATCAGCGGCGAAGTGGCCCTTTAAATCGCAAAGACCCGGCGCGCGCGCGCCCTAGGGAGCGGGGCCGCGCGCGCCGGGACAGGACCGACGGAGAGCGAGTCAGGTACGGGAGCCGGGGTGCGCATCGCGAGCGGGCGCCACCCGCATCGCGAATCGCATCCCGGCTGGAGGCGGTATCGCAGCGCCCCGGGTCAGTGGATCTGACCGGAGCGCTGCAGTGACGAGAGTGTAGCGAGCGCTCCGGTGATGAGCGGGGACCCGGAGCGCTCGGCGTAACAGTACCCCCCCCCTTGGGTCTCCCCCTCTTCTTAGAGCCTGAGAACCTGAGGACCAGACTTTTGTCTAGAATATTGTCCTCAGGTTCCCAGGATCTCTCTTCTGGACCACAACCCTCCCAATCAACTAAAAAAAAAAAGTTTTCCCTCTGACCTTCTTGGATGCCAGAATCTCTTTGACGGAGAAGATGTCCGAGGAGCCGGAAACAGGAGTGGGGGAAACAAGTTTGGGAGAGAAACGGTTGATGATAAGTGGTTTAAGAAGAGAAACGTGAAAGGCATTAGGGATACGAAGAGAAGGAGGAAGAAGAAGTTTGTAAGAGACAGGATTAATCTGGCACAAAATTTTGAAAGGACCAAGATAGCGTGGTCCCAACTTGTAGCTAGGGACACGGAAGCGGACATATTTAGCGGAGAGCCATACCTTGTCTCCAGGAGAAAAAATGGGAGGAGCTCTTCTTATCAGCAAACTTCTTCATGCGTGATGAAGCCTGTAAGAGAGAATTTTGGGTCTCTCTCCATATGGTGGAAAGATCACGAGAAATTTCATCCACAGCGGGCAGACCAGAGGGCAAGGGGGTAGGGAGGGGAGGAAGAGGGTGACGGCCGTACACCACGAAAAATGGGGATTTGGAGGAAGATTCAGAGACTCTGAAGTTATACGAGAATTCGGCCCATGGTAGAAGATCTGCCCAATCATCCTGGCGGGAGGAAACAAAATGTCGTAAATAATCACCCAAGACCTGGTTAATTCTTTCTACTTGTCCATTGGATTGAGGATGATATGCAGAAGAAAAGTTTAATTTAATCTTGAGTTGTTTACAGAGAGCCCTCCAGAATTTTGACACGAATTGGGCGCCTCTATCCGAGACGATCTGCGTGGGCAACCCGTGAAGACGAAAAATGTGTACAAAAAATTGTTTAGCCAACTGAGGCGCTGAAGGAAGACCAGGAAGAGGGATGAAATGTGCCATTTTGGAGAATCGATCAACGACCACCCAAACAACAGTGTTGCCACGGGATGGGGGTAAGTCTGTAATAAAATCCATACCAATCAGAGACCAAGGCTGTTCGGGGACAGGCAGAGGATGAAGAAAACCAGCGGGCTTCTGGCGAGGAGTCTTATCCCGGGCACAGACAGTGCAGGCTCGCACAAAGTCCACGACATCCGTCTCCAGAGTCGGCCACCAATAGAAGCGAGAGATGAGTTGCACAGATTTCTTGATGCCTGCATGACCTGCGAGATGGGAGGAGTGACCCCATTTGAGGATTCCGAGGCGTTGGTGTGGAGAGACGAAGGTCTTTCCTGGAGGAGTTTGCCTGATGGAGGCTGGAGAAGTGGAAATCAGGCAGTCAGGAGGAATGATGTGTTGCGGAGAGAGTTCAACTTCCGAAGCATCCGAGGAACGAGAGAGAGCATCGGCCCTAATGTTCTTATCGGCAGGCCGAAAGTGAATTTCAAAATTAAATCGGGCAAAGAACAGAGACCACCTGGCCTGGCGAGGATTCAGCCGTTGGGCAGACTGGAGATAGGAGAGGTTCTTGTGATCGGTGTAAATAATAACTGGAAATCTTGATCCCTCCAGCAGATGCCTCCATTCCTCAAGTGCTAATTTAATGGCTAGAAGCTCTCGATCCCCGATGGAGTAGTTCCTCTCCGCCGGAGAGAAGGTCCTAGAAAAAAAACCACAAGTAACAGCATGCCCGGAAGAATTTTTTTGTAGAAGGACCGCTCCAGCTCCTACAGAGGAGGCATCAACCTCCAATAGGAAGGGTTTAGATGGGTCAGGTCTGGAGAGCACGGGAGCCGAAGAAAAGGCAGACTTGAGCCGTTTAAAGGCGTCTTCCGCTTGAGGAGGCCAAGACTTGGGATTGGCATTTTTTTTGGTTAAAGCCACGATAGGAGCCACACCGGTAGAAAAATGTGGAATAAATTGCCTGTAATAATTGGCGAACCCCAAAAAACGTTGGATAGCACGGAGTCCGGAGGGGCGTGGCCAATCTAAGACGGCAGAGAGTTTGTCTGGATCCATTTGTAGTCCCTGGCCAGAGACCAAGTATCCTAGGAAAGGAAGAGATTGGCATTCAAACAGACATTTCTCTATCTTGGCATAAAGTTGATTGTCACGAAGTCTCTGAAGAACCATACGGACATGCTGGCGGTGTTCTTCTAGATTGGCAGAAAAAATCAGGATATCGTCCAGATATACAACAACACAGGAGTATAAGAGATCACGAAAAATTTCATTAACAAAGTCTTGGAAGACGGCAGGGGCGTTGCACAGGCCAAAGGGCATGACCAGATACTCAAAGTGTCCATCTCTAGTGTTAAATGCCGTTTTCCATTCATCCCCCTCTCTGATGCGGATGAGATTATAAGCACCTCTTAAGTCCAGTTTGGTAAAGATGTGGGCACCTTGGAGGCGATCAAAGAGTTCAGAGATGAGGGGTAGGGGGTAGCGGTTCTTTACCGTGATTTTATTAAGACCGCGGTAGTCAATGCAAGGACGTAGAAAGCCATCTTTTTTGGACACAAAGAAAAATCCGGCTCCGGCAGGAGAGGAGGATTTACGGATAAAGCCCTTTTTTAAATTTTCCTGGATGTACTCAGACATAGCAAGAGTCTCTGGGGCGGACAGAGGATAAATTCTGCCCCGGGGTGGAGTAGTGCCCGGGAGGAGGTCAATAGGACAATCATAAGGCCTGTGAGGAGGTAGAGTCTCAGCTTGTTTTTTGCAAAAAACATCCGCAAAGTCCATATAGGCCTTAGGGAGACCGGTTACAGGGGGAACCACAGAGTCACGGCAAGGGGTACTGGGAACCGGTTTTAGGCAGTCCTTGAAACAAGAGGGCCCCCAACTCTTGATCTCCCCAGTGGACCAATCCAGGGTTGGGGAATGGAGTTGAAGCCAGGGTAGTCCAAGGAGAATTTCGGAAGTGCAATTGGGGAGGACCAAAAATTCAATCTTCTCGTGATGAGGTCCGATGCACATTAGAAGGGGCTCCGTGCGGAAACGTATGGTACAGTCCAATCTTTCATTGTTTACACAATTGATGTAGAGGGGTCTGGCGACACTGGTCACCGGGATGTTGAACCTGTTGACGAGAGAGGCCAAAATAAAATTTCCTGCAGATCCGGAATCCAAGAAGGCCATAGTAGAGAAGGAGAAGGCAGAGGCAGATATCCGCACAGGCACAGTAAGACGTGGAGAAGCAGAGTAGACATCAAGGACTGTCTCACCTTTGTGCGGAGTCAGCGTACGTCTTTCCAGGCGGGGAGGACGGATAGGACAATCCTTCAGGAAGTGTTCGGTACTGGCACAGTACAGGCAGAGATTCTCCATGCGGCGTCGTGTCCTCTCTTGAGGTGTCAGGCGAGACCGGTCGACCTGCATAGCCTCCACGGCGGGAGGCACAGGAACGGATTGCAGGGGACCAGAGGAGAGAGGAGCCGGGGAGAAAAAACGCCTCGTGCGAACAAAGTCCATATCCTGGCGGAGCTCCTGACGCCTTTCGGAAAAACGCATGTCAATGCGAGTGGCTAGATGAATGAGTTCATGTAGGTTAGCAGGGATTTCTCGTGCGGCCAGAACATCTTTAATGTTGCTGGATAGGCCTTTTTTAAAGGTCGCGCAGAGGGCCTCATTATTCCAGGATAATTCTGAAGCAAGAGTACGGAATTGTACGGCGTACTCGCCAACGGAAGAATTACCCTGGACCAGGTTCAACAGGGCAGTCTCAGCAGAAGAGGCTCGGGCAGGTTCCTCAAAGACACTTCGAATTTCCGAGAAGAAGGAGTGTATAGAGGCAGTGACGGGGTCATTGCGGTCCCAGAGCGGTGTGGCCCATGACAGAGCTTTTCCAGACAGAAGGCTGACTACGAAAGCCACCTTAGACCTTTCAGTAGGAAACTGGTCCGACATCATCTCCAAGTGCAGGGAACATTGGGAAAGAAAGCCACGGCAGAATTTAGAGTCCCCATCAAATTTATCCGGCAAGGATAGTCGTAGACCAGAAGCGGCCACTCGCTGCGGAGGAGGTGCAGGAGCTGGCGGAGGAGATGATTGCTGAAGCTGTGGTAGTAGCTGCTGTAGCATCACGGTCAGTTGAGACAGCTGTTGGCCTTGTTGCGCTATCTGTTGTGACTGCTGGGCGACCACCATGGTGAGGTCGGCGACAACTGGCAGAGGAACTTCAGCGGGATCCATGGCCGGATCTACTGTCACGATGCCGGCTGGCAGGTAGTGGATCCTCTGTGCCAGAGAGGGATTGGCGTGGACCGTGCTAGTGGATCGGTTCTAAGTCACTACTGGTTTTCACCAGAGCCCGCCGCAAAGCGGGATGGTCTTGCTGCGGCGGTAGTGACCAGGTCGTATCCACTAGCAACGGCTCAACCTCTCTGACTGCTGAAGATAGGCGCGGTACAAGGGAGTAGACAGAAGCAAGGTCGGACGTAGCAGAAGGTCGGGGCAGGCAGCAAGGATCGTAGTCAGGGGCAACGGCAGGAGGTCTGGAACACAGGCTAGGAACACACAAGGAAACGCTTTCACTGGCACAATGGCAACAAGATCTGGCGAGGGAGTGCAGGGGAAGTGAGGTATAAATAAGGAGTGCACAGGTGAACACACTAATTAGAACCACTGCGCCAATCAGCGGCGAAGTGGCCCTTTAAATCGCAAAGACCCGGCGCGCGCGCGCCCTAGGGAGCGGGGCCGCGCGCGCCGGGACAGGACCGACGGAGAGCGAGTCAGGTACGGGAGCCGGGGTGCGCATCGCGAGCGGGCGCCACCCGCATCGCGAATCGCATCCCGGCTGGAGGCGGTATCGCAGCGCCCCGGGTCAGTGGATCTGACCGGAGCGCTGCAGTGACGAGAGTGTAGCGAGCGCTCCGGGGAGGAGCGGGGACCCGGAGCGCTCGGCGTAACACACGCATCTTTACCCCTCCAAATCAGACGGGCCACATTCCTACGGTTACTATCCTGCCCGGGAGTCGGGAGGGACCACATCACCTCCCCATTCTGTTCTTGGAAGGCACCCAGACCATGCCTCTCTATCCAAAAAGACAGGTCAACCGAACCCCTCCCTTCTACCTCAATTGACCTATCACCCTTACGCAGAGCCTCCAGGAGGCGCCGCTGCAAGTGACCCCCAGAACCAGATGGAGACGGAGACCCTCTTGATTCCCCGGCAGCGACGCTGGCATAGCTTCTAGCAGTCACCACCAGGGGGGCAGCCGAACCAGCCCCTACTTCCTCAGTACTTTTTACTGATCCAGTGACATCCCTTTGCCTGCCTCCAGCACTCTTCTCTTGCACACCGATAGCATCCCTCTCTTGTACACCTCTAGCACCCCTCTCTCGCACACCGCTAGCATCCCTTTCTTGCACACCGCTAGCACCCCTCTCTCGCACACCGCTAGCACCCCTCTCTTGCACACCGCTAGCACCCCTCTCTTGCACACCGCTAGCACCCCTCTCTTGCACACCGCTAGCACCCCTCTCTTGCACACCGCTAGCACCCCTCTCTAGTACATCTCTAATGCCCCACTCTTGCACACTGCTAACATTTTCATGCAACATACCATCACCAAAATTTTCACTCTCTTTTGCACTCTTCCCTTTCACACTATTATCCTGGCTAAACTTTCCTGAGCTGGCCGGGTTATTTGCGTATGCCACGGGGGTTTGTGCTGCTGGTCCCGCCCCCGATGACCGCTTTTTCGGTTCTGGCGATGTTACTTCCAGTTCCAGTGATGACACTTCCTTCAACGCCGATGATGTTCCCAGTGAGAACTGCTTCACACTGGGTGGGATCTGTCCCTCCGGACGCACCCCCACCCCTCCTACAGCAGCCGACGTGGAGGGATTCCCCACAGCGTCAGTGCAACCTTCAGGAGCCACCTTACCCGACCGCCCGGGCTTTTCTACCAATCCAGACGCATGGACACTCCCCCCCCTCACAGAGGAGTGCCCTGCTACGCCCAGATCGCTCGGGGGACCGCCCCCCGAGCAGACAGCAACATCACCAAGCTCCGGCACTAGGACACGCCCCCTGCCCACCTGGGGTGGTCCTGCAGCATCGGAGTCGCCCACCTTAAGCCTGTCCTGCCCTTCCCTACCGACTGGACAGGCGGCTCCTTGGCGTCTGCAGCCATCTTAGAAACCTTATCCACCATGTACCCCCCATTCTGGCCCCGCTTTACAGCAAAAGCGGGGTCGGGCAGACTGGGGGGCCCACCAGCCTGAACCACCTTTTCAGATGGCCCAGACTGCTGGAGAGAAGAATAAACAAGTCTGGTGACCTCTCCTTTTTTCCTTTTATTTCTCCTCTTCCTCTTGCCCTTCACCTCAGTATCTGGGCCCAAGTCATTTCCAAATGAGAAGTTCTCAAAATGGGTAGGTGACTCTTGGAGCACAATCGCCTTCAGCAATCCACCACCAATTAACCCATTGCTGCTGCCGCTGTCGTCACTGCTGTCATCTGACGTTACAGGCAGGGCTACCTGAGCAGGATTTATGTATGAACTCTGGGTTGTGTCCTCCTCCATTTCACTCTCCTCTGCACCACCATCTTGCTTCTCTTTAGCACCTTCCTCAGCACTGTCCTCTCTTTCTCCACCACCATCTTCCTCCACACTGTCCTCCTCAGCACTGTTCTCTCTTTCTCCTCCACCATCCACCTCCACACCATCCTCCTCTGCACTGCTTTCGCTGTGACTGACCTCCTCCTCTCTTTCTGGGTTCTGCTGGCCTCTGAACCGACTTTCATTGCAGAGTTTTTCTCTGAAGATACCAGCCCCTTCCATGATCTCCATCCTCACCCTTTCTACCTCCTCAACCTCTTTTTTCAGGGTGCGCACTTTAGCCGAATACACTGGCCTTTGATTTTTTGAGGTGTAATCAGCCTGGTAACGGGCAAATTTTAAGTCCTCTCTTAGCCCACGAAGCATTTTGCCAAGACACTCATACTCCGCCATTTTTGCTTGGATTCGGGACCCAAAAGTGGCCAAAGACTCCCTGGGACCCAATGCCCCCCATTGCTGGGGTTCAGAGGTACCTTGCCTCCCCATGTTTCTCCTCAACTCCTCACCTTCATGCAGGTCTTTACCTGCAGCCTTGCTTGTAGCCTTCCTTGCAGCCTTGCGGCTTCCAGATATGGACGGTGGAGTTGGTTCTGCATTTCTGCGGATCCTGGAGGATCTCCGTACCCCATCCTGGGAGTTGGCCGTTGCAATGTCACCTCCACCTCCCGCCGGCCTGGTAAGGGAGATGGGGACGTTGGGGTTCATGCAGGGAAACCCTTCCCCGAAGGCTGCCACAAACCTGGGGGGGGGGGGGGGGGGGGGGGGAGGGCTGGTGAAAATCCTGCTGCTCTCTGGTTCTCTGGTTCTCCTGGAGCTGACGATCACACAACCACACCCTGAACAGGAAGTAGTGCAACAGCTGGAGACACCCTATTTGGAAAGCACTGCTGTAGGGTAATTTGGTGGTGGATGCAAATCCCTAATTTAGGCCTCAAATGCACATGGTGCTCTTTCACTTTGGAGCCCTCTCATATTTCAAGGCAACAGTTTTTGGTTACAAATTTTTTTTCTCTTCTTTTACCCCTTAAGAAAAGGTAAATTTTGGGTCTACACCAGCATGTTAGTGTAAACAGAGTGTACCATATACATTTGAGGCCTAAATTGGTGATTTGCACAGGGGTGGCTGGTAGTTACAGCAGTTCTGACATAAACATAAAAAACACCCATATGTGACCCCCATTTAGAAAACTACACCCCTCACGTAAAGTAACAAGGGGTATAGTGAGCCTTAACATCCCACAGGTGTTTGACAAATTTTTGTTAAAGTTGGAGGTGAAAATAAAAAAATGTATATTTTTTTCCCTAAAATGCTATTGTTACCCCAATTTTATCATTTTCACAAGGGGTAATAGGAAAAAAAGCCCAGCAAAATTTGTAACCCCATCTCTTCTGAGTCAGAAAATACCCCACATGTGGATGTAAAGTGCTCTGCGGGTGAACTACAGGGCTCAGAAGAGAAGGAGCACCATTGGGCTTTTGGAGAGAGAATCTGGCTGAAATTGAAGGCCATGTGCGTTTAGGCCTCCATGGTGCCAGAACAGTGAACCCCCCCCCCCACACACACACACACACACACACACATGTGACCCCATTTTGGAAACTACACCCCTAATAAGAAGTGCAGTGAGCATTTACATCTCACAGGTGTCTGATAGATTTTTTTGAGCAGTGGTCTGCCAAAAGAAAAATGAAAAGGGAGGTAAACAAGTGGCTCAGAAGCTGGTGTAGGAAGGAGGGGTTTGGGTTCATGGAGAACTGGGCAGACTTCGACTTTAAAGGAAACAGATTTCTGACTATAGCTAAAGACCATTATCTGTCCCAAATGGTGCAGGGCCTGACCAGAGGGGGCGCCCTACTAGACTTAATATTTTCTAACGTACTGAAACTGGCAGAGTAATTAATGTGCAAGTAGATGGACACCGAGGAAATAGTGATCATAATGTAATACATTATAACTTGTTCTTCAATAAGGGAATCTCTCGAGGGGCCACAAAAACAATGAACTTTCGAAAAGCAAAGTTCGATCAACTCAGAGAAGCCCATAACAATATAAAATGGGATATTGTCCTCAAAAAGAACAATACTGACACTAAATGGGAGACTTTAAAAAATATCTTAAATTTTCACTGTAAAATGTATATACTTTATAGGAATAAAAGGGTCAGAAATAAAAGAAAACCAATATGGATGAATAAAAATGTTAAGGGGGCAATAAATGACTAAAATAAAGCATTTCAGTTACTAAAACAGGACAGCAGTGAAGAAGCATTAAAAAGCTATAGAGAAAAATGTGAAATATGTAAAAAACAGATAAAAGCCGCAAAAATAGAGACAGAAAGACTCATTGCCAAAGAGAGTATAACTAACCCCAAAATGTTCTTTAATTATATAAATAGCAATAGGGTCAAAAATGAAAGTGTTGGCCCTTTAAAAAATGATGAGGAAGAAATTATAAACGGGGATCAGGAAAAAGCAAATATACTAAAATTCTTCTCCACTGTATTCACTGAGGAAAATGAAATGCCAGGTGAAATACAGTGTGATAAGGTAAACTCCCCAGTACAGGTCACCTGTCTAACCCAGGAAGAAGTACAGTGCCACCTACAAAAAATCAAAATAGACAAATCACCAGGTCCAGATGGCATTCACCCCCATGTTCTAAAGGAATTAAGTAATGTAATAGACAGACGCGGAGGTGTTGAGGGGCATGTGTGGAACTCCGCTACTCCTTGCTGGGATTTGAATAGACTGGCCCAGACCCTTTCTTGTGGATGGAGAGTGGAGCTGTTGGAGGAGATCTTGGGAGGGGTGAAAAAACTAATTGTGCAATTGAGGAGATAAATAAACAATTAGGTGTGGTATCTACCGAGGTATCTCTGATAAGACACGATATGACTAAAATGAGAGATAGGATTTCCAGACTAGAGGAAGAAGCCCCTAAAACAGAAAATAGGATTAAGGTTTTGGAGGAGGAGGTTAATGACTTGAAAAAGGAGAGGACATCTGTTAAAGATAAGCTCACTGACCTTGAGGATAGATCCAGACGTTGCAATATAAGGATGGTGGGGTTTCCTGAGGGGATGGTGGGGTTTCCTGAGGGGGTGGAGGGGGGGGGGGAACTCTGCCATACAGTTTCTTAGTAGGTGGTTGAAGGAGGGGATAGGGGAAGGGCATCTTACCCCAATGTTTGGGATTGAACGAGCTCATCGGTGCCAAGGCGTATTCCCCCTCCGGGGGGTCCCTCTAGGACAATCCTAATTAAGTTATATACCTCCCAGGACAGGGATACTATCCTTAGGAAGGCAAGAGAGATGAGGGACCTACAGTATAATGGACAGAATATTTTTCTATATCCGGATTTCTCTTGGGAGACCCAGAGGAAAAGGGCATCCTTTCGGGAGATAAAAAGGCGGCTAAAGAACGTAGGGGTGCCCTTCTCTCTGCTGTTTCCAACGAGACTCCGGGTTGAGCATAAGGGAAAGGTAACAATATTTGGAACCCCACAAGAAGTCTCAGATTGGATGGATAAATAAGGCATCTAATATAAGGCACTACTGTGGCATTAGGGGTTGGAAGTATTAGTTGAGTAATAATGTTACGTCTCGGGGGGAGGGGTTGGGGGGTTCTCTGGGGTGTCACTAGGATAGGAGTGCATAGTAGAAGTACGGTGCATTATGGGGAGAGGGGGGGCTGCGGGTGGGGAAGGATAAGGGAAAGGAGGGAGGGATGGCACGGGATGATCAAAAGAGGGTTTTTTTTTTTTTCTCTCTCTTCTTCTCTCTTTTCTTTTTTCTCTTAGGCAAATATATCTATGCTTAAATTATTAGCCTGGAACATACGAGGTATGTCGGATAGAATTAAAAAGTGTGCAGTCTTCGATTATATTCGGAGGTGCCTTCCTGCGATCATATGTTTAGTTGAGACCCATAGGTCAAGAGATGAGCAGATACTTCCAAGGAAGTGGGCCAAAGAAGAATACCACTCCAGACTCTCTTCCTACTCCATGGGAGTATCAGTATATGTTCACAGGAGGGTACCATTCGAGACTAAGAATGCAAAGGTAGATAAGTATGGTCCATATGTATTTCTTTATGGAATATGGGAAGATAGGGCAGTCATCTTGGCTTTTGTTTATATTCCTCCATCTTTTAGAGTGGATGTTCTGAGGGACCTCGTGAGCTATAGCGTAAGTAAGACACATTCGGCATTATGGATAGTTGGAGATTTGAACAATGTAATAGACCCTAGTATGGACAGATACAAATTAGGTAGGAATGTAGGGGGGAACGAAACAGCATTGGCGAGATACTGTGGAGAGATGAATTGGGTTGATGGGTGGCGGTAACTAAACCCAGGAGTAAGACAGTACTCATGTTTTAGTACCTCATATAACACCGCTTCCCGAATTGACTTATGCCTGTGTGATAAGAATGCAATGACCTGGACCAGCAGGGTGCAGTATAAAGCTAAAACCCTATCGGACCATTGCCCAGTGGTGGTGGAAATTGGAGGTAAGGTAATGGGTGGGAAAAGGTTGGGCTTTCGGCTCAACCCCCACTGGATTGAATTAGTGGGCGACCAGGACTGGTTTAGACAGGAAATAGAGGCATTCTGGGAGATTAATCATAAGTCCGCAAACCCTCAGGTGGTATGGGATACTATGAAGGCATACTTGAGGGGCCTATATATAGGGCGAATCAATAAAAAAAAAAAAGGAATTCTCACAGGAAGAATCAGTACTGAATAGTAAAGTGGCAACATTAGAAGCAGGGATAGAAGAGGATAGTGGGGGGAACAGCTGTTAGAACTGAAGGCAGCTCAAGAGGAATATAAAGAATATCTACTTAAAAAGGCACAAAATAAACTATTCTTCAGTGGGCAATTTAATTTCTTTGAGAAAGGGAAACCAAATAAGACACTGTCAAGATTATTTAAAAATCAAGGCGACGAATGTGGTATTATGGCTCTGAGGAGGGAGGATGGCAGCATAACCACAGATAGAGAAGAAATAGCCCAAATGGATGGCTCTTTTTTCTCCAATCTCTATATGGGCAGCGATATTAATAGGGCGGAGGTAGCGGAATTCTTGAGGGGAATTAATATTCCGAGTTTGACAGAGGATGTCAGGGACTCCCTGGATGACCCAATCTCCCTCCAGGAATTGGAGGAGGCATTGGCATCAATCCAAGGGAATACATCCCCTGGGTCTGACGGCATTCCTTTCCAGATATATAGAATATACTCAACCCTGCTGCTTCCAAAACTGCTGGGTATCATTAATGAATCCTGGAGGGGGGGGGGGGGGGGTTCTCCCTAAATCTATGTGTGAGGCTAATATTAGACTCATTAGGAAAAAAGATAAGGATCCCTTGGATTTGGGCTCATATCTCCTTGCTTAATACAGATATAAAGATAATAGCGAAAGCACTGGCAAGGAGATTGGATAAAGTAGTGGAGGTAGTGGTGGGCGGTGACCAGGGAGGGTTTAGGTCAGGAAGAAAGGTTCATGACAATATCCACCAGGTGTATGAAGCAATCCAGAGTGGATCCCGTGGCCCCCGCTCCATTCTGTCATTGGATGCTACTAAAGCTTTTGACAGGGTGGAGTGGAGATACCTCTGGGAAGTTTTGAAGAGGGTTAGGGTGGGCCCGAGGTTTTTGAGTTATATTCAGCTACTATACACTAACCCCGAGGCGAGTGTGGTGGTAGATGGAACCCCCTCCTACCCATTCAAACTAAGTAGAGGAACAAGGCAGGGCTGCCCCCTCTCACCCTTTTTATTTTTAATTTATATTGAACCCTTAGCGGCTTGGATAAGAGATAATGATGTTTATGAGGGATTTGGAGTAAATGGAGAGAAGAGTAAGATCTTGTTATTTGCAGATGATATCCTCCTTTTTGTAACTAACCCACAAGAAAAAATACATCGTATCATTAAGATGTTCGAGGCATTTGCCCCTCTATCTGGGTTGGACATAAATTGGAGTAAATCTACTATGCTCCCCCTGGATGAAGATATGGGGGAGACGGTGGGAAGACTATCCGTGTTCAAAAAAAATGAATGTTTCCATTATCTGGGAGTAAAAATAGCAGCCACGAATGATAGGTTTGTGATTAACAATATACTGCCCCTTTTGAATAGTTTAGCGAAGAGAGTAGAAGTATGGATTAAAATGCCCTTCTCTATGTCAGAAAGGATGGCGATAATAAAAATGGTGGTCCTCCCACAGATCCTTTTTTTTCTTGCTGCCTCGCCAGTGTGGATCGGCAAATGCTGGTTCCGGAAGATAGAAGTGATACTGGGTAGATTGTTATGGGGAAGAAAAAGGGTTCGTCTGAAGTACAGATATTTTATGGCCCCTGGAGATAGGGGGGGATTGGATATGCCCAATTTCTTTGTTTATTACATGGCCGCGCAGTTGGTACGAATCGTGAATTGGAGAAATTTTAGATATCTGGAGAAGATTGTAGTAGATAAGGAGAAAGTGAACATATATGAGGTGTTGGAATTAGATGATTATGAGGAGAGTGGGTCAAATAACACGATGTTATTGTATAAATATAGGAAAGTATGGGAAAGATTAAAGGGAGAATTACATGTAGGAAATAGTTTTGGGTTCACACCCCTATGGGGTAACAATACATTTAAAGAATTGGTGAAGTGTGAGTCAACTTTTTGGGATAGTAAGGGTATAAAACGACTGGAACAATTATTTGATAAAGGACAACTCTTTTCATTTGAGCACATAAAAAGGGGGTATGATATTAGTGATAACGATTGGCTGTACTATTGGCAAGTTAGTCATGCAGTCCATAACACGATAGATAAGGAGATATATGTAGCACAGAAACACAATTTCATAGAAGCACTAACTCAAATAGAGCACTTTAAAAAAAAAAAGGAATATCAATTTTGTATAAGAAATTAAATAAGATTATTGGAGTAAGGGGGATCAACAGAATTAAAGACAAATGGTCCGGAATAGTGGGTACTGTGTCTGAGGAAGATTGGGACATTATGGCCCAAAATATAAGCAAGGTTTCTCGTAATATGGAACATAAAATTACACAATTTAAGATATTACACAAGACCCACTATTCCGCGCTTCATTTACATAGGATAGGGGTGAGAATCACTTCACAGTGTGTTAAATGTGGTTTGGAAGAGGCGGACTATTTACATAGTTTTTGGTCGTGTGAGAAGATATCTGTTTTCTGGGAATCTGTAATAAAAGAGGTAGAAAGTAAAATCCCTGTGAAGGTACCTCGTACGATAGAGTTTATACTGCTGGGAGCTATTGGTAAGATGGGCAAATTTGATTAGACATACTCTTGGATGTAAACAAGTATGGATTTGGCTTCTATGGCTTTTGCTTTTCTTCCGATTGGTGATGTTGTTTTATCGGATTTGTACAATGTATTTTTGTAATTGTTTAATATTAAAATAAAAAAAATATAAAAAAAAAGTAATGTAATAGACAGACCCCAATTTTTAATATTCAGGGACTCTATAGTGACAGGGACTGTTCCCCAGGACTGGCGCATGGCAAATGTGGTGCCAATATTTAAGAAGGGGTCAAAAGGTGACCCCGGGAATTATAGACCTGTTAGTTTAACCTCGGTAAATTGTTTGAGGGTTTCCTAAGAGATGCTATTTTGGAATATCTTGATAAAAATAAATGTATGACCCTGTATCAGCATGGATTTATGAGGGATTGATCCTGTCAAACTAACCTGATCAGCTTTTATGAGGAGGTGAGCACAAGACTGGACCAGGGGCAATCGCTGGATGTCGTATATCTGGATTTTTCCAAAGCATTTGATACGGTTCCACATAAAAGGTTGGTGCATAAAATGAGAAGGTTTGGACTGGGGGAGAATGTGCGCAAGTGGGTAAGTAACTGGCTCAATGATAGGAAACAGAGGGTGTTTATTAATGGTACTTATTCTGATTGGGTGACTGTTACTAGTGGGGTACCACAGGGGTCCGTCTTGGGTCCTGTCCTATTTAATATATTCATGAATGACCTTGCAGAGGGGTTGAATAGTAAAGTAGCAATCTTTGCAGATGACACCAAACTCTGTAAAGTGGTAAACACTATAGAGGACAGTGCACTGTTACAAATGGATCTGGATAGGTTGGAGGTTTGGGCTGGGAAGTGGCAGATGAGGTTCAACACTGATAAATGTAAGGTAATGCAAAAATCCGAGCTGGGATTATGTATTAAATGGAAGAACACTTAGGACGACTTACATGGAAAAGGACTTAGGAGCCTTAGGTAACAGTAAACTTAGCTGTAGTGACCAGTGTCGGGCAGCTGCTGCCAAGGCTAATAAAATCATGGGGTACATCAATAGGGGCATAGATGCCGACGACAAGGAAATAATGCTACCGCTGTACAAATCACTAGTCAGTCCTCACATAGAGTACTGTGTACAGTACTGAGCACCAGTGTACAAGAAAGATATAGTGGAGCTGGAGAGGGTTCAAATCCCACTAAGGACAACAATAAATAAAGACTTATTATTATTATTATTATTATTATAATAACGTCAGCAGAGAGCACTGTGCTCGTGATGTCATCAGAGAGCATTCCAAAAAGAAAATAATTTCCTCTGTAGTATTCAGCAGCTAATAAGTACAGGAAAGATTACGATTTTTTAATAGAAGTAATTTACAAATCTGTTTAACTTTCCGGAGCCAGTTGATTTAAAAGAAAAAAAAGGTTTTCACCGGAGTACCCCTTTAACCCCTTCATGACCCAGCCCATTTTCACCTTCAGGTCCTGGGCATTTTTTGAAAATCTGACCACTGTCACTTTAAACATTAATAACTCTGGAATGCTTTTACTTATCATTCTGATTCCGAGAACTGCTGTAACAATCAGCCACCCCTGTGCAAATCGCCTCAAATGTACATGGTGCACTCTCCCTTCTGAGCCTTGTTGTGCGCCCCCAGAGCACTTTGCGCCCACATATGGGGTATCTCCATACTCGGGAGAAATTGCATTACAAATTTAGAGGATCTTTTTTCCCCTTTTACCTCTTGTGAAAATGAAAAGTATAGGGCAACACCAGCATGTCAGAGTAAAAAAATTATTTTTTTACACTAACATGCTGGTGTAGACCCCAACTTCACCTTTTCATAAGGGGTTAAAGAAGAAAAAGCCCCCCAAAATTTGTAAGGCAATTTCTCCCGAGTACGGCAATACCCCATATGTGTCCCAAAACTGTTGCCCTGAAATACAACAGGGCTCCAAAGTGAGAGAGCGCCATGCGCATTTGAGGCCTGAATTAGGGATTTGCATAGGGGTGGACATAGGGGTATTCTATGCCAATGATTCCCAAACAGGGTGCCTCCAGCTGTTGCAAAACTCCCAGCATGCCTGGACAGTCAATGGCTGTCCGGCAATACTGGGAGTTATTATTTTGCAACAGCTGGAGGCTCCGTTTTGGAAACAGTAGCGTACCAGACGTTTTTCATTTTTTTGGGGGAGGGGGGCTGTGTAGGGATAATGTGTATATGTAGTGTTTTTTACTTTTTATTTTAGGTTAGTGTTAGTGTAGTGTAGTGTTTTTAGGGTACAGTCACATGGGCAGAGGTTCACAGCAAGTTTGCCGCTGGGAGTTTGAGCTGCAGCGCAAATTTTGCGCCATCTCAAACTTGCAGCACTCACTGTAAACCTCCGCCCATGTGAGTGTACCCTGTACATTCACATTGGGGGGAGGGGGCAAACATCCAGCTGTTGCAAACTCCGAGCATGCCCTTTGGCTGTCCGTGCATGCTGGGAGTTGTAGTTTTGCAACAGCTGGAGGCACACTGGTTTGGAAACACTAAGTTAAGTAATAAACTTTCAAGTGTTTTGCAACCAAACTTAGCGTTTCCAAACCAGTGTGCCTCCAGCTGTTGCAAAACTACAACTCCCAGCATGCATGGTCTGTCAGTGCATGCTGGGAGTTATAGTTTTGCAACAATTGAAACAGCTGGAGGCACTGAGGTAGCAAACGGACAATGTTTCCCAACTAGTGTGCCTCCAGTTGTTGCAAAACTACAACTCCCAGCATGCCCAGACTGCCCAAGCATGCTGGAAGTTGTAGTTCGGCAATATCTGAAGGATCAGATGTTGCCGAACTACAACTTCCAGCATGCTTGGGCAGTCTGGGCATGCTGGGAGTTGTAGTTTTGCAATATCTGGAGGTCCACAGTTTGGAGACCACTGTATAATGGTCTCCAATCTATGCTCTTCCAGATGTTAGAGAACTACAACTCCCAGCATGCCTGAACAGACTGAGCATGCTGGTAGTTGTAGTTTTGCAACATCTGGAACAGCACAGATTGGAGACCATTATACAGTGGTCTCCAAACTGTGGACCTCCAGATGTTACAAAACTACAACTCCCAGCATGCCCAGAAAGCCAAAGGCTGTCTGGGCATGCTGGGAGTTGCCGTTTTGAAACTCCCAGAGGCAGCAGTGAGATCGCTTTACGGCGATCTCACTGCTGCCAATGAAGATGCCGCACTGCTGCCGGAAACTCACCTCCGGGACGCAGCGCCGCCGGGACCGCCTGGAGGACGTCGCTCGCAACGGGACCACTCGGGACACCGCATGGTCGGGTAAGTGATGCCGGGGGATGGGTAAGGGACACTTAGCAGAGCGGTGTGTGTCCCGATCCCCGTGATCGGGACTTACACACCGCGCTGCTAAATATTCTGATAGCGAAACGCTGCTATTAGCTAGTCAGATTTGACCAGCTGATAGCAGCGATCGCTTGGGGGGGGGTGGGGGATGAAACCCCCCGTGGTCGCATGGTAAGATGGCTGGCTATCAGTGATAGCCACCATCTTACCGGGCGCTGCGGGATGCCGCGAGTAGCGGCAAAAATGTTCATGACGTACCTGTATGTCATGGGTCGGGAACACCTTGCCACCCATGACGTACAGGTATGTCATAGGTCGGGAAGGGGTTAATGGTATAGAGAACTGTGTCTAGTGCATTAACTCTGATTTTTTGCCCATTGAAACCAGTAGGCCCATTGTGGTCTATGGGGAAAGCTGCTGAGTTGCCCATAGCAACCAATCAGATCGCTTCTTTCATTTTTGAAAAAGCCTCTGAAAAATGAAGGATATTTTTGAGATTTTGGAAGCTGGGATACTCACTACACCCATGCATATCTAGATAATTAAGTATGGGGGGAACTTAAATTTATTTTTTAAATCACATGGAGTTTTGACTTTACTTCATTATGGTCGAATAAAGCACTTAAAGAGTTCCTTAAAATTAAAGATTCACTCTTTTGGATGAAAAGGGGCTTATTTATGTAAATCAATTATACGCTTTAGGTCAAATAAAGTTGTTTGAAGAGATAGCCCATAAGTGTGTGGGGGGAAGACAATCACAAACATTGTTTTTTTACAAATAAGTAACACAGATCATAAAGCAATAAAAGGAGAGATTGGAGATTTCAGGGATTCTATATATAAGAAAAGTTTAATTAGACTATTTCCTTATGCAAAGTTGCTGTCTGGGCATGCTGGGAGTTGTGGTTCTGCAGCGGTTGGGGGTTCACAGCTTGAAGACCACTGCTATAGAGGGTGCAAATGTATCTGAGCCCTGGAACTCAAATAATGTGAAATATGAGATGATCAAAATGGAGCCCCTGCACTAATTACTTGGGTTCTGAGGTCTGTAAGGTCCATAGTAAAAACATCAGGTTCTGTCTATAGCAGATACTAAATCATGGCAGCTCAAAGAAACAAGCAGTCATTCTGACATGTCACATGTGATGTCATAGACAGCTGGAGGCCTGACATCCCACTGACAGCCGCCCGAGCCTTCAGTCTGTTCCTGTGCGATTAGTGAGAATAGTGAGATTAGCGTCTTCTTTTTCTACTTGTCTGAAATGGAGCTAAAAGGACTGGGGTTCGTCCCCCTCCTGTTGGCGTTTTGGTGTGCGGCCTGGCTTGCCACCAGCTACATCATGACGGTCGTCCTCGGCCATGCAGCCTCGCCACTGATGAGCATCAGGTAAGATAAACAAGCAAATGATTCTTATTTCATGGGTTGGGAGTGAGGAAATATCCATAATAACATTGGTTTCTTTTCCTTCACAGTGACGTGGGAAATGTCTTTCCCGAAAGCATATTATTCAGAATTGGATTTATAGGGGCGTCCATTGGCACTTTGGTACTAACCTTTCTTATTTATAAGTATATGGTTATGCATACTGAAGAGTTCAGGGGTCATCAGGTCCTGATCCAGAGGATCCTGCTGGCCATTGTGTGGGCCTCCTGTTTTTCCACAGCTGTTATGCATGTATTGTCCCCCGAAGAATATCCCAGGATACACTTTGTCAGCACGATAATTTCCATTACATGTGAAGCCTTATACTACCTTGGGCAGTCCATCCAGATGTATAAATTACCAGGAGCAAAAAAAGTCATCCACCATGCACCTGCTGTGGCCTGACTTTTGTCTGTGTAGTTTTCTATTTTGGATATGAAACATTAAAGGAATTATTCCATAATGATGAAGACTGGGACGAGATCCGTGAAATCCCCATCATAATCATCGAGTGGGTGATGCTTCTACTGATCCTGATAAACATCGTGACCTATTATTCCACCATGCAGAGGTTATTGTTGACCGTCTCCAGAAACAGCTGCACACTCTCTCTTAGAGTAAAAATTGATGACTTCGGGGTGTAGACCACCACGGGGGCCATCAAGTGGACTTCTGGGAGAGATACTGCACAGGACACGGAAAACATCTAAAGAAGAATAACTGGGGGACTACATATGGTGCCAGTAATCATGACACAATAATATGAGCTGGTGATATTACCTATACAAAAAAAAATAAAAAAAATAATAAAAAAATATTGGTGTGTGAAGTGTAATACCTAGTTAGAAAAACAGAATCAAATTCATCATTATAACCCCCCTCTGCATTACCCTGTTTATTATTTTTCAAGCAAGCACTTTGTTCTAATTCGTCCACTCTCTGGCGTGCTCCTTGTATAAGGGGTTTGGGATACCCTTTTTGTTTAAAACGATCCTCCAGGTTCTCTAGTTGTTGTAGGTATTTTTGTGTGGAAGAACAATTCCTTCGGATTCTTTTCATTTGACCTAATGGAATGTTCTTCTTCCATTATTTAAGATGGCAACTGTTAAAGTCGAGGTATCTGTTTGCATCCACCTCCTTAAAATAGTTGGCAGTATGCGAACAGCCATCCTGAATATAGATATTTAAATCCAGGAACTCACATTTTTTGGGGGGACTGATGCAGCGCTGCCTTTGGATATCTCTGGCTCTGCCATAGCGCTTTTTTTGAGGGGGCGTGTCGGCTGCCCCTTCGTCTGGTGGTCAACACTAGTGTTGCTCGCAAATATTCGCAATGCGCGAATTCGCGAATATTCGCCAATATAGCACTATATATTCGAAATTACGAATATTGTTTTTTTTTTTTTCACAATACACATCACAGTGATCATCCCTCTCTGCTTCCAGCTTGTGTGGTGTAAAGAAGGCTCTAATACTACTGTGTGAGACTGGCGTATGAATTTTCGCATATGGGAAAATTTGCTTATGCACATTTTCATTTATGCAAATTTTCGCATATGCAAAAATATTACGCGAATATTACGAATATGCGAATTTAGCGAATATATGACGAATATTTGTCCATATATACGCGAAATATCGCGAATTCGAATATGGCCTATGCTGCTCAACACTAGTCAACACGCGCTATCTGGCCAGCGAGCCAGGGCCCCGTACAGGAGATCACGGGGCCCCCCAGCAGTCGGACACCCCACAATCTGAAATGTATCCCCTATCCTTGGGATAGGGGATGTTTTTCAACACTGCACTACTCCTTTAATGGCCTCCAAAATGAAGTTCCTCTGATGTATGGGCATCAAGGGATCTTCCACTAAAAAAGATCACACAGCTTCCACTCCTCTGTCATGTGGGATGTTACTATATAATGAAGCAATATCTAGCGTTGCCCACATATAGTCCTCTTCCCGTATGATATCTTTCAATAGGGTTAATAAACGCCCATTTATCTCTGAGGTATGCTGGTAAAGACACCGCACATTTCTGTAACTGATGGTCTATATATTCAGATAAACATCTGGCAACTATCGGACGACCAGGTGTTTTTTTTTTCGGTCTTTATGTACATTAGGTAGAAAATAAAAATAAGGTACATTTGGTTTGGGGTTAAATATATATCATGTTTTTCCCTCTTAAAGGGGTACTACGCACCAAGACATCTTATCCCCTCTCCAAAGGACCCCCGTGATCTCGGTTGCGGCACCCTGTTGTCATCACTGCACAGAGAATACAGGGCCAGCACATCGGCATAGCCATTGACTGTCCTGGCATGCTGGGAGTTTTGCTACAGCTGGAACTCTTTTTATTAGAAAAATATAAAACTTTTACAAAACACAAATACAATGCTTAATCAGCTGAAACATAAGGATGAAAAAGTAACAAATATAAACTCTTTGTTACAGAATAAAAGGACCTACCTAACCAACCAGCCCAGCTTAACTCAACTACCAAATAATGCCTGATACTACTAATTCTTACCTATTATCCTTCCAAACACACATACACACACACATTAATTACCAACAAAACATAAATATAGCTTTCCTTAATTAAGTTTTAACTGAAAACATCCGAATAGGAAACTTATCCCCACATACCATACACAAAATGCATTAAACAAAAATAAATAGGGCTAACTGCCATAAAAATAATAAGGAAATAAATAAAATAATTCCATCTTGGAAATACCATTAATTTTACACACAGACAACAACCAATACTCACAATACATATTAGATCATAACAACAAAAAAAATAAAAAAATAAAATAAAGTAAAAAAAAATAAAAAAAATTATAATAAAAAGAGGGCTTATTGCCATAACTAAAAATAATTCCAACTTGGAAATTTCATTTATTTATTTATTTTTTCCCCTTTCTCCTTTCCCTTCTCTTTAAACTATAGTAACACACACATGCATGGATACATTAGCATAAGGGGGAAAAAATAAACACAATAATATCAACTAAAAGCTGGTCCGACTGCCTTTACCCAACAATGAGGTATAACACTATACAAAAATACATAAAACTATTTATACTTATGAAATACATGTAAACAAGAATAAAACCTAAAGAAAAATAACCTACACTATGAACTCTCCCATCACCCACACCACTCCCACTGGACATGGTCAGAGTTCGTGTATCACAGTGTTTTTTTATTTTTTTTTTACTGAAACAGTCATTGTCCATAAACTGACCCAAGTCAGACCCAAAGCATCACCCCCTCCCCCCAACAACCCCCACCCAACTTAAAATTAATCCCCCCCCCCACTATTATTAACTAACTCAACAATGTACTAATTCACTACAACCACAGAAATAATATGAAAAACAAAGTAATACAGTACTTCAAACCCCCACCAGGCCCAAGATTGGTTGCCTGCAAGCCCTTTACATTCAAATTACAGAAAACAAAACAAAAAGCTAGAGTGACATGCATAGCCCACCACCAGGAAGAAGGATGGCAATCCTGATAAAACTAAGTTTCAAAATGCTTACCCTATGAACCTTACTTCTAACCCTATCGCTATCCCTTCATAAAACTGACCCTATACTCACCCTAACATCTATATACTGTCCCTAACCAAAATTAAGGTACATCAAAAGAAAACCCTCTCCACAGGAGAGAAGCCCTACTGGTACCAAGACTGCCATACTCCAAAGACCTGATCTTCCCGAGGTCACCAGTGATGTTCCTACATACCTCCACCTCGGAGAGGACTTTCTGTTGGGTCGATACTAAGCACCGTGCATTCCACGTGTAGTACCTAACCACTAAGCTAACTAAGAATAAAGTGCCCCGATCACGGCCACCCAGGTTCCTGAATGCCCCATAAGCCCACTCCGGATAGGAAAGGCCGGCAAGTTGACTCCAGCCGATGGAAGCACCCACCCTGTTGTAAACCCCTATATTAAAGGGACAATGAAGCAGGAAGTGGTCCATGCTTTCCAGCGTGTCCCCGTACTCTTCTCGGGGACATCCCCGGTCATCAGAGTTCCTGTACTTCAGGTTGTCCCTCACATATAGCTTCCCCTGAAAGCAGCGCCAGGCCAAGTCCCAAAACTTCTGGGGGATCCTTTTCATATTTAAAAGATGCAATCCCACCGTCAGATCCCGACCTGGGCAGTCCCTGAGCGCCAGAGGCTTCTGGAAGTGGGTCAACAGAACCCGTTTGTCAAGGAACTGCCTTGACTGGGTCCTGATCTCCCACACTCCCAGACCCCACCGACGTATCGCCTTCAGAGTCGGGGTAGCGTAAGCCGGAAGATATCCATGTGGTGTACGGAGGTCCTTCACTTGCCCTCCTGTCTCCCATTCCTGGAAGAAAGGCCGAAACCATTCCCTGCAGGAGAGTACCCACGGAGGAGCCCTCTCTGACCAGAGGTTTGCAATGTTGGCTTTCAAGAAGGTGTTCGTTAAGAACACCACAGGGTTTACCATAGATAAACCCCCTAGTCTCCTCGTGCGGTACGTAACCTCCCTCTTGACTAGGTTCAACCTGTTCCCCCATAACAGTTGGAAAAACAGGCTGTAGACCCTAGTGTAGTAAGCCTCTGGTAAAATACATACGCTGCCCAGATAGATAAACAAGGGGAGCAGGTACGATTTGATCAGGTGTACCCTTTCCCTGAGGGTCATAGACCAACCCTTCCACTGGTCCACCCTCTGAGTGGCATCCTGGAGCTTACCATCCCAGTTTTTGGTGGGATAATCATCCTGGCCGAATGTGATGCCCAAAACTTTTGCTGAGTCTTGGGGCCCTGGAAGGGTGTCCGGGAGATCAAACGTGGGGTCTCCCCCTCCCAGCCAGAGACTCTCACACTTATCCTGGTTGATCTTAGACCCGGATGCCTCCGAGTAGCGGTCCACTTCCGACATCACCACATCGGCCTCCTCTCTCGAGGAGAGGAAAATGGTGACATCATCAGCGTACGCCACCACTCTCTGGGCGACACCCGGCTCCGCCAGAATCATCCTGACTCCCGCCAATGGTCCGCAACTCACCCTCCTAAGGAAGGGATCGATCGCAAATACATATAAGAGCGGGCTCAAAGGACAACCCTGACGGACTCCAGACCCCACCTCAAAGAGCGGCCAGACCACCCGTTCACCAGCGGGAAACTCTCTGCCCCTGCATACAAGATCTTAAGCCAATTAACAAAAGTACACGGTAAGCCATATCTCAGAAGGACGGACCAGAGGTAGTCATGGTTCACTCGATCAAATGCTTTGGCCTGATCCAAGGAAAAGTAAGTACCCCTTCCAGAGACCCGCACTACTCCGCTCCACTGCCTCCCTGACACTGAGGACAGCACTTAAGGTGCTTCGGCCTGGAACAGAGCAGTGCTGAGCCCCCGAAATGAGCCGGGGTGCAAACTTCACCAGCCGATTAAACAGTATCTTGGCCAGAAGCTTCCTGTCTGTAGGTGCGAGTAGAAGGATCTGACGACCTCCAGGATCCCTGATCTGGACCGATTCAGAGATCCCGTACTATCAATCAGTCCTGAGACTACTTTACTACTCACTGACATCTTGCAGTTCCTGTAAGGGTCGGGCGAGCGGTACTTCCCGTAATCCCTCTCAAAAACCAAAGATGCTTGCCTATCGTACTGACACCTCATCAGCAAGGACTTCACTCTGGAGATATCCTCTCGGCTACCTCCAGTCGAGACGAGAAGCTCGAGTTTCCTCCTCAGTCCCTGATACAGGCGATACCTGTTTAGGGACCTGAGGCTCGAGAGCTGGCGGAAGAACCCCGCAACCTGCTTCTTGAATATCTCCCACCACTCAGACTTACTACTACAAAAGTCCAGTAAAGGTACCTGACTTTCAAGAAAATCCTCAAAGGACTGTCTTATCTCTGTTTCCTCCAGGAGGGACAAATTCAGCTTCCAATAACCTTTTCCCATCCAGGGGGTCTCTGAAACATTCAGGGAAAACAAAATCATACAGTGGTCGGAGAACTCCACCTCAACCACGGACACTGCGGAAGAGACGGCTTCCTCCTTTAAATAAAACCTGTCTATCCTAGACCTGCTGCTACCTCGATGAAAGGTGAAACCCGCGTGGCCTGAGGGGCTCCGGATGTGGGCATCCTCTAGGCGAGCTTCCCTGACTATATTACTAAGGGCCACACAGTCATAAGCCAGCCGATCATTGGAACCTCTCCTATCTTGGGACCTCGTGACATTATTGAAGTCCCCTCCAAAGATCACTTGCCGGCTAGTAAAAAGAAAGGGCTTAATCCTCATAAAGAGATCCTTACGGCCCCACTTTGTTTGTGGGGTGTAGATGTTAATGAGCCGGAGCTCTTGTCCCTTCATGAAGACATCTAAGATCAGGCACCTCCCCATTTCTAACTCAATGACCCGTCTGCATTCGACCGGAGCGGTAAAAAGGACCGCCACCCCACTATACGGCTCAGCCACAAGAGACCAGTGGGAGGGGCCGCGCCTCCACTCTCTTCTGGCTTTCACCAGAGAGGCTAGATCTGACAACCTGGTCTCCTGTAAAAAGAAAATGTCGGCTTCAACACGGCCGAGAAAATCAAAGGCTGCGAATCTAGCCGTATCAGACTTTATACTGGCACAATTAATAGATGCCAGCGTCAATGGGGTGAGTGCTGCCATCCTGGGTAATTGAGTTAGACGGCCTTACCCATTATTTTTTCTTGCCCTTCTTCTTCACCGCCTCATCCCCTGAAGAAGAAGGAGCATTCTTACTTTCTTTAGATCTCTTTTTTGACTCAGACTGATCCATCTGGCTCCCATCTCCATCTGGCCCTGAGTTAGCCCTGCCCTCCGAGGAAGATGCCTCAACAGGACAGGACCCAGTTCCCCCTGGAGGCTCCAATCCCTCAGGCACCCCATCCTCGCCACCCCCCTCCAATGAGGGGGAGGAGATGGTATCAAGGACAAGGTACCTGTTCGATAGGTCAATCAGAAGGGGGGCAGGTAAGCTTCCTTTTAGGACCTGGCCTTTAGCACCTGAAATAGAGGACTGAGACTTCCCCTTTACAACTTTTTTGCCCTTGTCTTTTTTCGGCCTTTCCCTCCCCTCCTCATCCACACTTTTATAGTGGGAGGAATCAGAAAAGATCAGCCTCTTTGCCTTCCTCTTCGCGAATCCTCCTAATCTCCTCATCCAACACACCATCCCCCAGGGTCTCAGCAACATCTGGGCTAGTGACAGGAGCAGGGCCAGGAGCTACCCCCGCCACCTGAGAACTCTCCAGCTCCCTGCTCCTTCTGCGGTTTTCCTCTCGCCTTAGTTTGGCAGGCCCCTTCTTGCTCTTCATTAACCCTTTTGCTCCTTCACCCATGCCCGTACCCTCCCCAGCCGGGGCAACCCTAAAGCTCTCCCCAGCTGGAGCGGCCACCAAACGGGAAAAGGCGCTGGGGCAACGCTTGAAAGGGTGTCCTAGGACAACACACAGATGACACCGGATCTGCCCACAGGATGCAGCCAAATGACCAGCCCCACCACAAAAAGCGCAAACTTGCACAGTGCAGGCTGCGCTAAAATGGGTAGGACTACCACACCTGTGGCAGACTTTAGGCTGCCCCTGGTAGAAGACTTGGATTCTGTCACGTCCGAGTAAGGCTGCCGATGGGATGTGGGCAACTGTGCTCCCTGAACGCCTAAGTTTGACGGAAAACGTCCAGGCCCCAGACCAGATCCCGTGCTCATCAAGATTTTTCTTGGGCATGTCCGTCACATCCCCATAACGACCGAGCCAGGTCATGATGTCGTAGCAAGAGAGCGACTCGTTACGGGTCAAAACGGTCACTCTCTTGGTTTGGTTCTGCCGGGATATCGCTTTTACAGCGAAATCCCGCCAGCCGGGCTCGTTCTTCACCATGTCGTAATTCGACCAGAAAAGTTCAAGACCCTCTGGCCGAACAAAGCTGATGTCGAACTCAGAAGAACCATAGGGGTGAATCAGGGCAAAGATGTCACTCGCCCTGAACTCCATCTGAAGGAGGAGCTCAACCACCCTTGCCCGGGGCGGGCACGCTGTCACGATGCCGGCTGGCAGGTAGTGGATCCTCTGTGCCAGAGAGGGATTGGCGTGGACTGTGCTAGTGGATCGGTTCTAAGTCACTACTGGTTTTCACCAGAGCCCGCCGCAAAGCGGGATGGTCTTGCTGCGGCGGTAGTGACCAGGTCGTATCCACTAGCAACGGCTCAACCTCTCTGACTGCTGAAGATAGGCGCGGTACAAGGGAGTAGACAGAAGCAAGGTCGGACGTAGCAGAAGGTCGGGGCAGGCAGCAAGGATCGTAGTCAGGGGCAACGGCAGGAGGTCTGGAACACAGGCTAGGAACACACAAGGAAACGCTTTCACTGGCACAATGGCAACAAGATCCGGCGAGGGAGTGCAGGGGAAGTGAGGTATAAATAAGGAGTGCACAGGTGAACACACTAATTAGAACCACTGCGCCAATCAGCGGCGAAGTGGCCCTTTAAATCGCAAAGACCCGGCGCGCGCGCGCCCTAGGGAGCGGGGCCGCGCGCGCCGGGACAGGACCGACGGAGAGCGAGTCAGGTACGGGAGCCGGGGTGCGCATCGCGAGCGGGCGCCACCCGCATCGCGAATCGCATCCCGGCTGGAGGCGGTATCGCAGCGCCCCGGGTCAGTGGATCTGACCGGAGCGCTGCAGTGACGAGAGTGTAGCGAGCGCTCCGGTGATGAGCGGGGACCCGGAGCGCTCGGCGTAACAGTACCCCCCCCCTTGGGTCTCCCCCTCTTCTTAGAGCCTGAGAACCTGAGGACCAGACTTTTGTCTAGAATATTGTCCTCAGGTTCCCAGGATCTCTCTTCTGGACCACAACCCTCCCAATCAACTAAAAAAAAAAAGTTTTCCCTCTGACCTTCTTGGATGCCAGAATCTCTTTGACGGAGAAGATGTCCGAGGAGCCGGAAACAGGAGTGGGGGAAACAAGTTTGGGAGAGAAACGGTTGATGATAAGTGGTTTAAGAAGAGAAACGTGAAAGGCATTAGGGATACGAAGAGAAGGAGGAAGAAGAAGTTTGTAAGAGACAGGATTAATCTGGCACAAAATTTTGAAAGGACCAAGATAGCGTGGTCCCAACTTGTAGCTAGGGACACGGAAGCGGACATATTTAGCGGAGAGCCATACCTTGTCTCCAGGAGAAAAAATGGGAGGAGCTCTTCTTATCAGCAAACTTCTTCATGCGTGATGAAGCCTGTAAGAGAGAATTTTGGGTCTCTCTCCATATGGTGGAAAGATCACGAGAAATTTCATCCACAGCGGGCAGACCAGAGGGCAAGGGGGTAGGGAGGGGAGGAAGAGGGTGACGGCCGTACACCACGAAAAATGGGGATTTGGAGGAAGATTCAGAGACTCTGAAGTTATACGAGAATTCGGCCCATGGTAGAAGATCTGCCCAATCATCCTGGCGGGAGGAAACAAAATGTCGTAAATAATCACCCAAGACCTGGTTAATTCTTTCTACTTGTCCATTGGATTGAGGATGATATGCAGAAGAAAAGTTTAATTTAATCTTGAGTTGTTTACAGAGAGCCCTCCAGAATTTTGACACGAATTGGGCGCCTCTATCCGAGACGATCTGCGTGGGCAACCCGTGAAGACGAAAAATGTGTACAAAAAATTGTTTAGCCAACTGAGGCGCTGAAGGAAGACCAGGAAGAGGGATGAAATGTGCCATTTTGGAGAATCGATCAACGACCACCCAAACAACAGTGTTGCCACGGGATGGGGGTAAGTCTGTAATAAAATCCATACCAATCAGAGACCAAGGCTGTTCGGGGACAGGCAGAGGATGAAGAAAACCAGCGGGCTTCTGGCGAGGAGTCTTATCCCGGGCACAGACAGTGCAGGCTCGCACAAAGTCCACGACATCCGTCTCCAGAGTCGGCCACCAATAGAAGCGAGAGATGAGTTGCACAGATTTCTTGATGCCTGCATGACCTGCGAGATGGGAGGAGTGACCCCATTTGAGGATTCCGAGGCGTTGGTGTGGAGAGACGAAGGTCTTTCCTGGAGGAGTTTGCCTGATGGAGGCTGGAGAAGTGGAAATCAGGCAGTCAGGAGGAATGATGTGTTGCGGAGAGAGTTCAACTTCCGAAGCATCCGAGGAACGAGAGAGAGCATCGGCCCTAATGTTCTTATCGGCAGGCCGAAAGTGAATTTCAAAATTAAATCGGGCAAAGAACAGAGACCACCTGGCCTGGCGAGGATTCAGCCGTTGGGCAGACTGGAGATAGGAGAGGTTCTTGTGATCGGTGTAAATAATAACTGGAAATCTTGATCCCTCCAGCAGATGCCTCCATTCCTCAAGTGCTAATTTAATGGCTAGAAGCTCTCGATCCCCGATGGAGTAGTTCCTCTCCGCCGGAGAGAAGGTCCTAGAAAAAAAACCACAAGTAACAGCATGCCCGGAAGAATTTTTTTGTAGAAGGACCGCTCCAGCTCCTACAGAGGAGGCATCAACCTCCAATAGGAAGGGTTTAGATGGGTCAGGTCTGGAGAGCACGGGAGCCGAAGAAAAGGCAGACTTGAGCCGTTTAAAGGCGTCTTCCGCTTGAGGAGGCCAAGACTTGGGATTGGCATTTTTTTTGGTTAAAGCCACGATAGGAGCCACACCGGTAGAAAAATGTGGAATAAATTGCCTGTAATAATTGGCGAACCCCAAAAAACGTTGGATAGCACGGAGTCCGGAGGGGCGTGGCCAATCTAAGACGGCAGAGAGTTTGTCTGGATCCATTTGTAGTCCCTGGCCAGAGACCAAGTATCCTAGGAAAGGAAGAGATTGGCATTCAAACAGACATTTCTCTATCTTGGCATAAAGTTGATTGTCACGAAGTCTCTGAAGAACCATACGGACATGCTGGCGGTGTTCTTCTAGATTGGCAGAAAAAATCAGGATATCGTCCAGATATACAACAACACAGGAGTATAAGAGATCACGAAAAATTTCATTAACAAAGTCTTGGAAGACGGCAGGGGCGTTGCACAGGCCAAAGGGCATGACCAGATACTCAAAGTGTCCATCTCTAGTGTTAAATGCCGTTTTCCATTCATCCCCCTCTCTGATGCGGATGAGATTATAAGCACCTCTTAAGTCCAGTTTGGTAAAGATGTGGGCACCTTGGAGGCGATCAAAGAGTTCAGAGATGAGGGGTAGGGGGTAGCGGTTCTTTACCGTGATTTTATTAAGACCGCGGTAGTCAATGCAAGGACGTAGAAAGCCATCTTTTTTGGACACAAAGAAAAATCCGGCTCCGGCAGGAGAGGAGGATTTACGGATAAAGCCCTTTTTTAAATTTTCCTGGATGTACTCAGACATAGCAAGAGTCTCTGGGGCGGACAGAGGATAAATTCTGCCCCGGGGTGGAGTAGTGCCCGGGAGGAGGTCAATAGGACAATCATAAGGCCTGTGAGGAGGTAGAGTCTCAGCTTGTTTTTTGCAAAAAACATCCGCAAAGTCCATATAGGCCTTAGGGAGACCGGTTACAGGGGGAACCACAGAGTCACGGCAAGGGGTACTGGGAACCGGTTTTAGGCAGTCCTTGAAACAAGAGGGCCCCCAACTCTTGATCTCCCCAGTGGACCAATCCAGGGTTGGGGAATGGAGTTGAAGCCAGGGTAGTCCAAGGAGAATTTCGGAAGTGCAATTGGGGAGGACCAAAAATTCAATCTTCTCGTGATGAGGTCCGATGCACATTAGAAGGGGCTCCGTGCGGAAACGTATGGTACAGTCCAATCTTTCATTGTTTACACAATTGATGTAGAGGGGTCTGGCGACACTGGTCACCGGGATGTTGAACCTGTTGACGAGAGAGGCCAAAATAAAATTTCCTGCAGATCCGGAATCCAAGAAGGCCATAGTAGAGAAGGAGAAGGCAGAGGCAGATATCCGCACAGGCACAGTAAGACGTGGAGAAGCAGAGTAGACATCAAGGACTGTCTCACCTTTGTGCGGAGTCAGCGTACGTCTTTCCAGGCGGGGAGGACGGATAGGACAATCCTTCAGGAAGTGTTCGGTACTGGCACAGTACAGGCAGAGATTCTCCATGCGGCGTCGTGTCCTCTCTTGAGGTGTCAGGCGAGACCGGTCGACCTGCATAGCCTCCACGGCGGGAGGCACAGGAACGGATTGCAGGGGACCAGAGGAGAGAGGAGCCGGGGAGAAAAAACGCCTCGTGCGAACAAAGTCCATATCCTGGCGGAGCTCCTGACGCCTTTCGGAAAAACGCATGTCAATGCGAGTGGCTAGATGAATGAGTTCATGTAGGTTAGCAGGGATTTCTCGTGCGGCCAGAACATCTTTAATGTTGCTGGATAGGCCTTTTTTAAAGGTCGCGCAGAGGGCCTCATTATTCCAGGATAATTCTGAAGCAAGAGTACGGAATTGTACGGCGTACTCGCCAACGGAAGAATTACCCTGGACCAGGTTCAACAGGGCAGTCTCAGCAGAAGAGGCTCGGGCAGGTTCCTCAAAGACACTTCGAATTTCCGAGAAGAAGGAGTGTATAGAGGCAGTGACGGGGTCATTGCGGTCCCAGAGCGGTGTGGCCCATGACAGAGCTTTTCCAGACAGAAGGCTGACTACGAAAGCCACCTTAGACCTTTCAGTAGGAAACTGGTCCGACATCATCTCCAAGTGCAGGGAACATTGGGAAAGAAAGCCACGGCAGAATTTAGAGTCCCCATCAAATTTATCCGGCAAGGATAGTCGTAGACCAGAAGCGGCCACTCGCTGCGGAGGAGGTGCAGGAGCTGGCGGAGGAGATGATTGCTGAAGCTGTGGTAGTAGCTGCTGTAGCATCACGGTCAGTTGAGACAGCTGTTGGCCTTGTTGCGCTATCTGTTGTGACTGCTGGGCGACCACCATGGTGAGGTCGGCGACAACTGGCAGAGGAACTTCAGCGGGATCCATGGCCGGATCTACTGTCACGATGCCGGCTGGCAGGTAGTGGATCCTCTGTGCCAGAGAGGGATTGGCGTGGACCGTGCTAGTGGATCGGTTCTAAGTCACTACTGGTTTTCACCAGAGCCCGCCGCAAAGCGGGATGGTCTTGCTGCGGCGGTAGTGACCAGGTCGTATCCACTAGCAACGGCTCAACCTCTCTGACTGCTGAAGATAGGCGCGGTACAAGGGAGTAGACAGAAGCAAGGTCGGACGTAGCAGAAGGTCGGGGCAGGCAGCAAGGATCGTAGTCAGGGGCAACGGCAGGAGGTCTGGAACACAGGCTAGGAACACACAAGGAAACGCTTTCACTGGCACAATGGCAACAAGATCCGGCGAGGGAGTGCAGGGGAAGTGAGGTATAAATAAGGAGTGCACAGGTGAACACACTAATTAGAACCACTGCGCCAATCAGCGGCGAAGTGGCCCTTTAAATCGCAAAGACCCGGCGCGCGCGCGCCCTAGGGAGCGGGGCCGCGCGCGCCGGGACAGGACCGACGGAGAGCGAGTCAGGTACGGGAGCCGGGGTGCGCATCGCGAGCGGGCGCCACCCGCATCGCGAATCGCATCCCGGCTGGAGGCGGTATCGCAGCGCCCCGGGTCAGTGGATCTGACCGGAGCGCTGCAGTGACGAGAGTGTAGCGAGCGCTCCGGGGAGGAGCGGGGACCCGGAGCGCTCGGCGTAACACACGCATCTTTACCCCTCCAAATCAGACGGGCCACATTCCTACGGTTACTATCCTGCCCGGGAGTCGGGAGGGACCACATCACCTCCCCATTCTGTTCTTGGAAGGCACCCAGACCATGCCTCTCTATCCAAAAAGACAGGTCAACCGAACCCCTCCCTTCTACCTCAATTGACCTATCACCCTTACGCAGAGCCTCCAGGAGGCGCCGCTGCAAGTGACCCCCAGAACCAGATGGAGACGGAGACCCTCTTGATTCCCCGGCAGCGACGCTGGCATAGCTTCTAGCAGTCACCACCAGGGGGGCAGCCGAACCAGCCCCTACTTCCTCAGTACTCTTTACTGATCCAGTGACATCCCTTTGCCTGCCTCCAGCACTCTTCTCTTGCACACCGATAGCATCCCTCTCTTGTACACCTCTAGCACCCCTCTCTCGCACACCGCTAGCATCCCTTTCTTGCACACCGCTAGCACCCCTCTCTCGCACACCGCTAGCACCCCTCTCTTGCACACCGCTAGCACCCCTCTCTTGCACACCGCTAGCACCCCTCTCTTGCACACCGCTAGCACCCCTCTCTTGCACACCGCTAGCACCCCTCTCTAGTACATCTCTAATGCCCCACTCTTGCACACTGCTAACATTTTCATGCAACATACCATCACCAAAATTTTCACTCTCTTTTGCACTCTTCCCTTTCACACTATTATCCTGGCTAAACTTTCCTGAGCTGGCCGGGTTATTTGCGTATGCCACGGGGGTTTGTGCTGCTGGTCCCGCCCCCGATGACCGCTTTTTCGGTTCTGGCGATGTTACTTCCAGTTCCAGTGATGACACTTCCTTCAACGCCGATGATGTTCCCAGTGAGAACTGCTTCACACTGGGTGGGATCTGTCCCTCCGGACGCACCCCCACCCCTCCTACAGCAGCCGACGTGGAGGGATTCCCCACAGCGTCAGTGCAACCTTCAGGAGCCACCTTACCCGACCGCCCGGGCTTTTCTACCAATCCAGACGCATGGACACTCCCCCCCCTCACAGAGGAGTGCCCTGCTACGCCCAGATCGCTCGGGGGACCGCCCCCCGAGCAGACAGCAACATCACCAAGCTCCGGCACTAGGACACGCCCCCTGCCCACCTGGGGTGGTCCTGCAGCATCGGAGTCGCCCACCTTAAGCCTGTCCTGCCCTTCCCTACCGACTGGACAGGCGGCTCCTTGGCGTCTGCAGCCATCTTAGAAACCTTATCCACCATGTACCCCCCATTCTGGCCCCGCTTTACAGCAAAAGCGGGGTCGGGCAGACTGGGGGGCCCACCAGCCTGAACCACCTTTTCAGATGGCCCAGACTGCTGGAGAGAAGAATAAACAAGTCTGGTGACCTCTCCTTTTTTCCTTTTATTTCTCCTCTTCCTCTTGCCCTTCACCTCAGTATCTGGGCCCAAGTCATTTCCAAATGAGAAGTTCTCAAAATGGGTAGGTGACTCTTGGAGCACAATCGCCTTCAGCAATCCACCACCAATTAACCCATTGCTGCTGCCGCTGTCGTCACTGCTGTCATCTGACGTTACAGGCAGGGCTACCTGAGCAGGATTTATGTATGAACTCTGGGTTGTGTCCTCCTCCATTTCACTCTCCTCTGCACCACCATCTTGCTTCTCTTTAGCACCTTCCTCAGCACTGTCCTCTCTTTCTCCACCACCATCTTCCTCCACACTGTCCTCCTCAGCACTGTTCTCTCTTTCTCCTCCACCATCCACCTCCACACCATCCTCCTCTGCACTGCTTTCGCTGTGACTGACCTCCTCCTCTCTTTCTGGGTTCTGCTGGCCTCTGAACCGACTTTCATTGCAGAGTTTTTCTCTGAAGATACCAGCCCCTTCCATGATCTCCATCCTCACCCTTTCTACCTCCTCAACCTCTTTTTTCAGGGTGCGCACTTTAGCCGAATACACTGGCCTTCGATTTTTTGAGGTGTAATCAGCCTGGTAACGGGCAAATTTTAAGTCCTCTCTTAGCCCACGAAGCATTTTGCCAAGACACTCATACTCCGCCATTTTTGCTTGGATTCGGGACCCAAAAGTGGCCAAAGACTCCCTGGGACCCAATGCCCCCCATTGCTGGGGTTCAGAGGTACCTTGCCTCCCCATGTTTCTCCTCAACTCCTCACCTTCATGCAGGTCTTTACCTGCAGCCTTGCTTGTAGCCTTCCTTGCAGCCTTGCGGCTTCCAGATATGGACGGTGGAGTTGGTTCTGCATTTCTGCGGATCCTGGAGGATCTCCGTACCCCATCCTGGGAGTTGGCCGTTGCAATGTCACCTCCACCTCCCGCCGGCCTGGTAAGGGAGATGGGGACGTTGGGGTTCATGCAGGGAAACCCTTCCCCGAAGGCTGCCACAAACCTGGGGGGGGGGGGGGGGGGGGGGGAGGGCTGGTGAAAATCCTGCTGCTCTCTGGTTCTCTGGTTCTCCTGGAGCTGACGATCACACAACCACACCCTGAACAGGAAGTAGTGCAACAGCTGGAGACACCCTATTTGGAAAGCACTGCTGTAGGGTAATTTGGTGGTGGATGCAAATCCCTAATTTAGGCCTCAAATGCACATGGTGCTCTTTCACTTTGGAGCCCTCTCATATTTCAAGGCAACAGTTTTTGGTTACAAATTTTTTTTCTCTTCTTTTACCCCTTAAGAAAAGGTAAATTTTGGGTCTACACCAGCATGTTAGTGTAAACAGAGTGTACCATATACATTTGAGGCCTAAATTGGTGATTTGCACAGGGGTGGCTGGTAGTTACAGCAGTTCTGACATAAACATAAAAAACACCCATATGTGACCCCCATTTAGAAAACTACACCCCTCACGTAAAGTAACAAGGGGTATAGTGAGCCTTAACATCCCACAGGTGTTTGACAAATTTTTGTTAAAGTTGGAGGTGAAAATAAAAAAATGTATATTTTTTTCCCTAAAATGCTATTGTTACCCCAATTTTATCATTTTCACAAGGGGTAATAGGAAAAAAAGCCCAGCAAAATTTGTAACCCCATCTCTTCTGAGTCAGAAAATACCCCACATGTGGATGTAAAGTGCTCTGCGGGTGAACTACAGGGCTCAGAAGAGAAGGAGCACCATTGGGCTTTTGGAGAGAGAATCTGGCTGAAATTGAAGGCCATGTGCGTTTAGGCCTCCATGGTGCCAGAACAGTGAACCCCCCCCCCCACACACACACACACACACACACACATGTGACCCCATTTTGGAAACTACACCCCTAATAAGAAGTGCAGTGAGCATTTACATCTCACAGGTGTCTGATAGATTTTTTTGAGCAGTGGTCTGCCAAAAGAAAAATGAAAAGGGAGGTAAACAAGTGGCTCAGAAGCTGGTGTAGGAAGGAGGGGTTTGGGTTCATGGAGAACTGGGCAGACTTCGACTTTAAAGGAAACAGATTTCTGACTATAGCTAAAGACCATTATCTGTCCCAAATGGTGCAGGGCCTGACCAGAGGGGGCGCCCTACTAGACTTAATATTTTCTAACGTACTGAAACTGGCAGAGTAATTAATGTGCAAGTAGATGGACACCGAGGAAATAGTGATCATAATGTAATACATTATAACTTGTTCTTCAATAAGGGAATCTCTCGAGGGGCCACAAAAACAATGAACTTTCGAAAAGCAAAGTTCGATCAACTCAGAGAAGCCCATAACAATATAAAATGGGATATTGTCCTCAAAAAGAACAATACTGACACTAAATGGGAGACTTTAAAAAATATCTTAAATTTTCACTGTAAAATGTATATACTTTATAGGAATAAAAGGGTCAGAAATAAAAGAAAACCAATATGGATGAATAAAAATGTTAAGGGGGCAATAAATGACTAAAATAAAGCATTTCAGTTACTAAAACAGGACAGCAGTGAAGAAGCATTAAAAAGCTATAGAGAAAAATGTGAAATATGTAAAAAACAGATAAAAGCCGCAAAAATAGAGACAGAAAGACTCATTGCCAAAGAGAGTATAACTAACCCCAAAATGTTCTTTAATTATATAAATAGCAATAGGGTCAAAAATGAAAGTGTTGGCCCTTTAAAAAATGATGAGGAAGAAATTATAAACGGGGATCAGGAAAAAGCAAATATACTAAAATTCTTCTCCACTGTATTCACTGAGGAAAATGAAATGCCAGGTGAAATACAGTGTGATAAGGTAAACTCCCCAGTACAGGTCACCTGTCTAACCCAGGAAGAAGTACAGTGCCACCTACAAAAAATCAAAATAGACAAATCACCAGGTCCAGATGGCATTCACCCCCATGTTCTAAAGGAATTAAGTAATGTAATAGACAGACGCGGAGGTGTTGAGGGGCATGTGTGGAACTCCGCTACTCCTTGCTGGGATTTGAATAGACTGGCCCAGACCCTTTCTTGTGGATGGAGAGTGGAGCTGAGTAAAACGATCAGACTTTACATGTGATGAATATCTAACAGTGCAGAAGCCGGTGAAACCATTGATTAATACCCCGGCAATATTCTGAACAGAAGCAGCCTCTTGCACTGGCCCCATGTGGAATGGACAATATTGGATGCCTGACTCTCTGCCTGGTCACTCCTCCTAGCGATTTGGAGAAACCGGGACTCATGGACTAAATTGAACAACTTGGTCTTAGCAGAATTCCTCTCTCATGAATTTGGACCCCTCCTTGGACCCAATAAGATCAGTGACTCTGGGGGGTGATTGCACTGTCTACCAGGGGGAGCGTGAATACGCTAATGATTCCGTAGTTGCATATTAGTATGCTATATTTGGTGGTGGATATTTCTGGATCAGGGTGTGATACCCTAGGTTTTAAGCGCTCCCCAGAGCCATATGGGACTGTGAATTCTTACTTTTGTATGCTGTAAATAACGGGATTTAAATTCTCGAGTGGGAGGGGCCTATGGTGTATAAAGTTGCTAAGTTGGTCCGTGATATCCCCGTAGTGATACATACAACCCACAAATATAAAGTGAAGAGAAATAGTGGGTGAAATGGCCCCTAAGGTGAACCCCAGAAGATCAGGGGGTAGCTCGCCACAAAAAGATAAGGGGGCTATGGGTAAATTGGATAAAATATGGAAGTCTCCAGCTGTGGGTATAAAAACTAGAACCCAGAAGGATCTCTCCCCTAGTAAAACAGGCTCTAGGTACTCGGTCTTGGAGGTGGAAGAAACTGAGGAAGGGCAGTCTGTGCCCCCTATGGGAACACAGATGTTGGAGGAGATCTTGGGAGGGGTGAAAAAACTAATTGTGCAATTGAGGAGATAAATAAACAATTAGGTGTGGTATCTACCGAGGTATCTCTGATAAGACACGATATGACTAAAATGAGAGATAGGATTTCCAGACTAGAGGAAGAAGCCCCTAAAACAGAAAATAGGATTAAGGTTTTGGAGGAGGAGGTTAATGACTTGAAAAAGGAGAGGACATCTGTTAAAGATAAGCTCACTGACCTTGAGGATAGATCCAGACGTTGCAATATAAGGATGGTGGGGTTTCCTGAGGGGATGGTGGGGTTTCCTGAGGGGGTGGAGGGGGGGGGGGGAACTCTGCCATACAGTTTCTTAGTAGGTGGTTGAAGGAGGGGATAGGGGAAGGGCATCTTACCCCAATGTTTGGGATTGAACGAGCTCATCGGTGCCAAGGCGTATTCCCCCTCCGGGGGGTCCCTCTAGGACAATCCTAATTAAGTTATATACCTCCCAGGACAGGGATACTATCCTTAGGAAGGCAAGAGAGATGAGGGACCTACAGTATAATGGACAGAATATTTTTCTATATCCGGATTTCTCTTGGGAGACCCAGAGGAAAAGGGCATCCTTTCGGGAGATAAAAAGGCGGCTAAAGAACGTAGGGGTGCCCTTCTCTCTGCTGTTTCCAACGAGACTCCGGGTTGAGCATAAGGGAAAGGTAACAATATTTGGAACCCCACAAGAAGTCTCAGATTGGATGGATAAATAAGGCATCTAATATAAGGCACTACTGTGGCATTAGGGGTTGGAAGTATTAGTTGAGTAATAATGTTACGTCTCGGGGGGAGGGGTTGGGGGGTTCTCTGGGGTGTCACTAGGATAGGAGTGCATAGTAGAAGTACGGTGCATTATGGGGAGAGGGGGGGCTGCGGGTGGGGAAGGATAAGGGAAAGGAGGGAGGGATGGCACGGGATGATCAAAAGAGGGTTTTTTTTTTTTTCTCTCTCTTCTTCTTCTCTCTTTTCTTTTTTCTCTTAGGCAAATATATCTATGCTTAAATTATTAGCCTGGAACATACGAGGTATGTCGGATAGAATTAAAAAGTGTGCAGTCTTCGATTATATTCGGAGGTGCCTTCCTGCGATCATATGTTTAGTTGAGACCCATAGGTCAAGAGATGAGCAGATACTTCCAAGGAAGTGGGCCAAAGAAGAATACCACTCCAGACTCTCTTCCTACTCCATGGGAGTATCAGTATATGTTCACAGGAGGGTACCATTCGAGACTAAGAATGCAAAGGTAGATAAGTATGGTCCATATGTATTTCTTTATGGAATATGGGAAGATAGGGCAGTCATCTTGGCTTTTGTTTATATTCCTCCATCTTTTAGAGTGGATGTTCTGAGGGACCTCGTGAGCTATAGCGTAAGTAAGACACATTCGGCATTATGGATAGTTGGAGATTTGAACAATGTAATAGACCCTAGTATGGACAGATACAAATTAGGTAGGAATGTAGGGGGGAACGAAACAGCATTGGCGAGATACTGTGGAGAGATGAATTGGGTTGATGGGTGGCGGTAACTAAACCCAGGAGTAAGACAGTACTCATGTTTTAGTACCTCATATAACACCGCTTCCCGAATTGACTTATGCCTGTGTGATAAGAATGCAATGACCTGGACCAGCAGGGTGCAGTATAAAGCTAAAACCCTATCGGACCATTGCCCAGTGGTGGTGGAAATTGGAGGTAAGGTAATGGGTGGGAAAAGGTTGGGCTTTCGGCTCAACCCCCACTGGATTGAATTAGTGGGCGACCAGGACTGGTTTAGACAGGAAATAGAGGCATTCTGGGAGATTAATCATAAGTCCGCAAACCCTCAGGTGGTATGGGATACTATGAAGGCATACTTGAGGGGCCTATATATAGGGCGAATCAATAAAAAAAAAAAAGGAATTCTCACAGGAAGAATCAGTACTGAATAGTAAAGTGGCAACATTAGAAGCAGGGATAGAAGAGGATAGTGGGGGGAACAGCTGTTAGAACTGAAGGCAGCTCAAGAGGAATATAAAGAATATCTACTTAAAAAGGCACAAAATAAACTATTCTTCAGTGGGCAATTTAATTTCTTTGAGAAAGGGAAACCAAATAAGACACTGTCAAGATTATTTAAAAATCAAGGCGACGAATGTGGTATTATGGCTCTGAGGAGGGAGGATGGCAGCATAACCACAGATAGAGAAGAAATAGCCCAAATGGATGGCTCTTTTTTCTCCAATCTCTATATGGGCAGCGATATTAATAGGGCGGAGGTAGCGGAATTCTTGAGGGGAATTAATATTCCGAGTTTGACAGAGGATGTCAGGGACTCCCTGGATGACCCAATCTCCCTCCAGGAATTGGAGGAGGCATTGGCATCAATCCAAGGGAATACATCCCCTGGGTCTGACGGCATTCCTTTCCAGATATATAGAATATACTCAACCCTGCTGCTTCCAAAACTGCTGGGTATCATTAATGAATCCTGGAGGGGGGGGGGGGGGTTCTCCCTAAATCTATGTGTGAGGCTAATATTAGACTCATTAGGAAAAAAGATAAGGATCCCTTGGATTTGGGCTCATATCTCCTTGCTTAATACAGATATAAAGATAATAGCGAAAGCACTGGCAAGGAGATTGGATAAAGTAGTGGAGGTAGTGGTGGGCGGTGACCAGGGAGGGTTTAGGTCAGGAAGAAAGGTTCATGACAATATCCACCAGGTGTATGAAGCAATCCAGAGTGGATCCCGTGGCCCCCGCTCCATTCTGTCATTGGATGCTACTAAAGCTTTTGACAGGGTGGAGTGGAGATACCTCTGGGAAGTTTTGAAGAGGGTTAGGGTGGGCCCGAGGTTTTTGAGTTATATTCAGCTACTATACACTAACCCCGAGGCGAGTGTGGTGGTAGATGGAACCCCCTCCTACCCATTCAAACTAAGTAGAGGAACAAGGCAGGGCTGCCCCCTCTCACCCTTTTTATTTTTAATTTATATTGAACCCTTAGCGGCTTGGATAAGAGATAATGATGTTTATGAGGGATTTGGAGTAAATGGAGAGAAGAGTAAGATCTTGTTATTTGCAGATGATATCCTCCTTTTTGTAACTAACCCACAAGAAAAAATACATCGTATCATTAAGATGTTCGAGGCATTTGCCCCTCTATCTGGGTTGGACATAAATTGGAGTAAATCTACTATGCTCCCCCTGGATGAAGATATGGGGGAGACGGTGGGAAGACTATCCGTGTTCAAAAAAAATGAATGTTTCCATTATCTGGGAGTAAAAATAGCAGCCACGAATGATAGGTTTGTGATTAACAATATACTGCCCCTTTTGAATAGTTTAGCGAAGAGAGTAGAAGTATGGATTAAAATGCCCTTCTCTATGTCAGAAAGGATGGCGATAATAAAAATGGTGGTCCTCCCACAGATCCTTTTTTTTCTTGCTGCCTCGCCAGTGTGGATCGGCAAATGCTGGTTCCGGAAGATAGAAGTGATACTGGGTAGATTGTTATGGGGAAGAAAAAGGGTTCGTCTGAAGTACAGATATTTTATGGCCCCTGGAGATAGGGGGGGATTGGATATGCCCAATTTCTTTGTTTATTACATGGCCGCGCAGTTGGTACGAATCGTGAATTGGAGAAATTTTAGATATCTGGAGAAGATTGTAGTAGATAAGGAGAAAGTGAACATATATGAGGTGTTGGAATTAGATGATTATGAGGAGAGTGGGTCAAATAACACGATGTTATTGTATAAATATAGGAAAGTATGGGAAAGATTAAAGGGAGAATTACATGTAGGAAATAGTTTTGGGTTCACACCCCTATGGGGTAACAATACATTTAAAGAATTGGTGAAGTGTGAGTCAACTTTTTGGGATAGTAAGGGTATAAAACGACTGGAACAATTATTTGATAAAGGACAACTCTTTTCATTTGAGCACATAAAAAGGGGGTATGATATTAGTGATAACGATTGGCTGTACTATTGGCAAGTTAGTCATGCAGTCCATAACACGATAGATAAGGAGATATATGTAGCACAGAAACACAATTTCATAGAAGCACTAACTCAAATAGAGCACTTTAAAAAAAAAAAGGAATATCAATTTTGTATAAGAAATTAAATAAGATTATTGGAGTAAGGGGGATCAACAGAATTAAAGACAAATGGTCCGGAATAGTGGGTACTGTGTCTGAGGAAGATTGGGACATTATGGCCCAAAATATAAGCAAGGTTTCTCGTAATATGGAACATAAAATTACACAATTTAAGATATTACACAAGACCCACTATTCCGCGCTTCATTTACATAGGATAGGGGTGAGAATCACTTCACAGTGTGTTAAATGTGGTTTGGAAGAGGCGGACTATTTACATAGTTTTTGGTCGTGTGAGAAGATATCTGTTTTCTGGGAATCTGTAATAAAAGAGGTAGAAAGTAAAATCCCTGTGAAGGTACCTCGTACGATAGAGTTTATACTGCTGGGAGCTATTGGTAAGATGGGCAAATTTGATTAGACATACTCTTGGATGTAAACAAGTATGGATTTGGCTTCTATGGCTTTTGCTTTTCTTCCGATTGGTGATGTTGTTTTATCGGATTTGTACAATGTATTTTTGTAATTGTTTAATATTAAAATAAAAAAAATATAAAAAAAAAGTAATGTAATAGACAGACCCCAATTTTTAATATTCAGGGACTCTATAGTGACAGGGACTGTTCCCCAGGACTGGCGCATGGCAAATGTGGTGCCAATATTTAAGAAGGGGTCAAAAGGTGACCCCGGGAATTATAGACCTGTTAGTTTAACCTCGGTAAATTGTTTGAGGGTTTCCTAAGAGATGCTATTTTGGAATATCTTGATAAAAATAAATGTATGACCCTGTATCAGCATGGATTTATGAGGGATTGATCCTGTCAAACTAACCTGATCAGCTTTTATGAGGAGGTGAGCACAAGACTGGACCAGGGGCAATCGCTGGATGTCGTATATCTGGATTTTTCCAAAGCATTTGATACGGTTCCACATAAAAGGTTGGTGCATAAAATGAGAAGGTTTGGACTGGGGGAGAATGTGCGCAAGTGGGTAAGTAACTGGCTCAATGATAGGAAACAGAGGGTGTTTATTAATGGTACTTATTCTGATTGGGTGACTGTTACTAGTGGGGTACCACAGGGGTCCGTCTTGGGTCCTGTCCTATTTAATATATTCATGAATGACCTTGCAGAGGGGTTGAATAGTAAAGTAGCAATCTTTGCAGATGACACCAAACTCTGTAAAGTGGTAAACACTATAGAGGACAGTGCACTGTTACAAATGGATCTGGATAGGTTGGAGGTTTGGGCTGGGAAGTGGCAGATGAGGTTCAACACTGATAAATGTAAGGTAATGCAAAAATCCGAGCTGGGATTATGTATTAAATGGAAGAACACTTAGGACGACTTACATGGAAAAGGACTTAGGAGCCTTAGGTAACAGTAAACTTAGCTGTAGTGACCAGTGTCGGGCAGCTGCTGCCAAGGCTAATAAAATCATGGGGTACATCAATAGGGGCATAGATGCCGACGACAAGGAAATAATGCTACCGCTGTACAAATCACTAGTCAGTCCTCACATAGAGTACTGTGTACAGTACTGAGCACCAGTGTACAAGAAAGATATAGTGGAGCTGGAGAGGGTTCAAATCCCACTAAGGACAACAATAAATAAAGACTTATTATTATTATTATTATTATAATAACGTCAGCAGAGAGCACTGTGCTCGTGATGTCATCAGAGAGCATTCCAAAAAGAAAATAATTTCCTCTGTAGTATTCAGCAGCTAATAAGTACAGGAAAGATTACGATTTTTTAATAGAAGTAATTTACAAATCTGTTTAACTTTCCGGAGCCAGTTGATTTAAAAGAAAAAAAAGGTTTTCACCGGAGTACCCCTTTAACCCCTTCATGACCCAGCCCATTTTCACCTTCAGGTCCTGGGCATTTTTTGAAAATCTGACCACTGTCACTTTAAACATTAATAACTCTGGAATGCTTTTACTTATCATTCTGATTCCGAGAACTGCTGTAACAATCAGCCACCCCTGTGCAAATCGCCTCAAATGTACATGGTGCACTCTCCCTTCTGAGCCTTGTTGTGCGCCCCCAGAGCACTTTGCGCCCACATATGGGGTATCTCCATACTCGGGAGAAATTGCATTACAAATTTAGAGGATCTTTTTTCCCCTTTTACCTCTTGTGAAAATGAAAAGTATAGGGCAACACCAGCATGTCAGAGTAAAAAAATTATTTTTTTACACTAACATGCTGGTGTAGACCCCAACTTCACCTTTTCATAAGGGGTTAAAGAAGAAAAAGCCCCCCAAAATTTGTAAGGCAATTTCTCCCGAGTACGGCAATACCCCATATGTGTCCCAAAACTGTTGCCCTGAAATACAACAGGGCTCCAAAGTGAGAGAGCGCCATGCGCATTTGAGGCCTGAATTAGGGATTTGCATAGGGGTGGACATAGGGGTATTCTATGCCAATGATTCCCAAACAGGGTGCCTCCAGCTGTTGCAAAACTCCCAGCATGCCTGGACAGTCAATGGCTGTCCGGCAATACTGGGAGTTATTATTTTGCAACAGCTGGAGGCTCCGTTTTGGAAACAGTAGCGTACCAGACGTTTTTCATTTTTTTGGGGGAGGGGGGCTGTGTAGGGATAATGTGTATATGTAGTGTTTTTTACTTTTTATTTTAGGTTAGTGTTAGTGTAGTGTAGTGTTTTTAGGGTACAGTCACATGGGCAGAGGTTCACAGCAAGTTTGCCGCTGGGAGTTTGAGCTGCAGCGCAAATTTTGCGCCATCTCAAACTTGCAGCACTCACTGTAAACCTCCGCCCATGTGAGTGTACCCTGTACATTCACATTGGGGGGAGGGGGCAAACATCCAGCTGTTGCAAACTCCGAGCATGCCCTTTGGCTGTCCGTGCATGCTGGGAGTTGTAGTTTTGCAACAGCTGGAGGCACACTGGTTTGGAAACACTAAGTTAAGTAATAAACTTTCAAGTGTTTTGCAACCAAACTTAGCGTTTCCAAACCAGTGTGCCTCCAGCTGTTGCAAAACTACAACTCCCAGCATGCATGGTCTGTCAGTGCATGCTGGGAGTTATAGTTTTGCAACAATTGAAACAGCTGGAGGCACTGAGGTAGCAAACGGACAATGTTTCCCAACTAGTGTGCCTCCAGTTGTTGCAAAACTACAACTCCCAGCATGCCCAGACTGCCCAAGCATGCTGGAAGTTGTAGTTCGGCAATATCTGAAGGATCAGATGTTGCCGAACTACAACTTCCAGCATGCTTGGGCAGTCTGGGCATGCTGGGAGTTGTAGTTTTGCAATATCTGGAGGTCCACAGTTTGGAGACCACTGTATAATGGTCTCCAATCTATGCTCTTCCAGATGTTAGAGAACTACAACTCCCAGCATGCCTGAACAGACTGAGCATGCTGGTAGTTGTAGTTTTGCAACATCTGGAACAGCACAGATTGGAGACCATTATACAGTGGTCTCCAAACTGTGGACCTCCAGATGTTACAAAACTACAACTCCCAGCATGCCCAGAAAGCCAAAGGCTGTCTGGGCATGCTGGGAGTTGCCGTTTTGAAACTCCCAGAGGCAGCAGTGAGATCGCTTTACGGCGATCTCACTGCTGCCAATGAAGATGCCGCACTGCTGCCGGAAACTCACCTCCGGGACGCAGCGCCGCCGGGACCGCCTGGAGGACGTCGCTCGCAACGGGACCACTCGGGACACCGCATGGTCGGGTAAGTGATGCCGGGGGATGGGTAAGGGACACTTAGCAGAGCGGTGTGTGTCCCGATCCCCGTGATCGGGACTTACACACCGCGCTGCTAAATATTCTGATAGCGAAACGCTGCTATTAGCTAGTCAGATTTGACCAGCTGATAGCAGCGATCGCTTGGGGGGGGGGTGGGGGATGAAACCCCCCGTGGTCGCATGGTAAGATGGCTGGCTATCAGTGATAGCCACCATCTTACCGGGCGCTGCGGGATGCCGCGAGTAGCGGCAAAAATGTTCATGACGTACCTGTATGTCATGGGTCGGGAACACCTTGCCACCCATGACGTACAGGTATGTCATAGGTCGGGAAGGGGTTAATGGTATAGAGAACTGTGTCTAGTGCATTAACTCTGATTTTTTGCCCATTGAAACCAGTAGGCCCATTGTGGTCTATGGGGAAAGCTGCTGAGTTGCCCATAGCAACCAATCAGATCGCTTCTTTCATTTTTGAAAAAGCCTCTGAAAAATGAAGGATATTTTTGAGATTTTGGAAGCTGGGATACTCACTACACCCATGCATATCTAGATAATTAAGTATGGGGGGAACTTAAATTTATTTTTTAAATCACATGGAGTTTTGACTTTACTTCATTATGGTCGAATAAAGCACTTAAAGAGTTCCTTAAAATTAAAGATTCACTCTTTTGGATGAAAAGGGGCTTATTTATGTAAATCAATTATACGCTTTAGGTCAAATAAAGTCGTTTGAAGAGATAGCCCATAAGTGTGTGGGGGGAAGACAATCAGAAACATTGTTTTTTACAAATAAGTAACACAGATCATAAACCAATAAAAGGAGAGATTGGAGATTTCAGGGATTCTATATATAAGAAAAGTTTAATTAGACTATTTCCTTATGCAAAGTTGCTGTCTGGGCATGCTGGGAGTTGTGGTTCTGCAGCGGTTGGGGGTTCACAGCTTGAAGACCACTGCTATAGAGGGTGCAAATGTATCTGAGCCCTGGAACTCAAATAATGTGAAATATGAGATGATCAAAATGGAGCCCCTGCACTAATTACTTGGGTTCTGAGGTCTGTAAGGTCCATAGTAAAAACATCAGGTTCTGTCTATAGCAGATACTAAATCATGGCAGCTCAAAGAAACAAGCAGTCATTCTGACATGTCACATGTGATGTCATAGACAGCTGGAGGCCTGACATCCCACTGACAGCCGCCCGAGCCTTCAGTCTGTTCCTGTGCGATTAGTGAGAATAGTGAGATTAGCGTCTTCTTTTTCTACTTGTCTGAAATGGAGCTAAAAGGACTGGGGTTCGTCCCCCTCCTGTTGGCGTTTTGGTGTGCGGCCTGGCTTGCCACCAGCTACATCATGACGGTCGTCCTCGGCCATGCAGCCTCGCCACTGATGAGCATCAGGTAAGATAAACAAGCACATGATTCTTATTTCATGGGTTGGGAGTGAGGAAATATCCATAATAACATTGGTTTCTTTTCCTTCACAGTGACGTGGGAAATGTCTTTCCCGAAAGCATATTATTCAGAATTGGATTTATAGGGACGTCCATTGGCACTTTGGTACTAACCTTTCTTATTTATAAGTATATGGTTATGCATACTGAAGAGTTCAGGGGTCATCAGGTCCTGATCCAGAGGATCCTGCTGGCCATTGTGTGGGCCTCCTGTTTTTCCACAGCTGTTATGCATGTATTGTC